>NW_009212058.1:0-6675 GCF_000690835.1 Fulmarus glacialis
ATCCCAGCTGAAACCAGGACAATGTCAAAAATCATTACAGTCCCCTAAGCTAGCCCATATTCAGCTTAGTAATTTGGGACAGATGAAACCTGTTCTTTGACTAAAGTGTATCTACCATGATAACTTCCATGACGTCTTAACGGCTTGTATAGAATATTTAGATGAGAAATATTTAAGGGAAACTCTTTCCAGTGTACCGATTTCCTTGAGGTAAGTGAAGGCTTTGTACCAATAAACCCATCACTTCCTTGCTGTCAAGAGGAAATTCACACTTGCTTATAGAAGACTAGAACATTGTCAAAAAAATTAATTCTCTTTTAAGCACACTGAAGTCTGAAATTGACATTTCAGGTGCAAGGAAGATGAAAAGGCAGTTGCATTCAATTTGGTTATTGGCTATTGACTAATTATTGGCAAATTTGACTGGATTCCAGGAGGGGGAAGCGTCTTGCCATTGTATTTCATGTTAAAAAGCAACTGTGGAACACACAGAAGACTTTATTTTTATTTCTCTTGAATCTTTTAAACGTTTTCAGCTCTGACAAATTCATTGAATAGTTCTAAAATAAGTATCATTCTGTTTGATTGCTTTTCTGAAAGATTCTTTCTATGAGCATTGATAGAACCAAAACCTAATATTTCAATCCATCTTAGCACCTCTTGATTCAGTATTTACAGACAAGCTAATCCATCCATATTTTCCCAGCTTCTCAAGTATCCAAAATATAAATGTATGAGACTATGAAACTTGTTTGTAATAAAAAATGAGACAAATAAATTATTTATACTGTCAAATAATAAATAGTAAAGGCTTTATAAGTGTATATGAACTTGAAAAATGTCATTTGATGATATTTTAAAAATAAAGCTATAATTACTGTGACAATGTCAAGAAAAAAGCCTTAGGTTGTCAAGAAAGTGCTGTAAGATACAAGTTGGAATTGATTGCAGCAATGTTGTACATTTCAGTAACAGGTTATTGACTCGTGCACTGGCTTGTGATGAAGAACATCATGGAGACTTTCAGCCTGAAATAGTATGTGACCCTCACATGAGAAAGTGTGTATTATTCCTTATGAAAAAAATAGCCCTGCCTGAAGGACTTACTCCTTTTAAACATGCATTAGTATTCTTAGTGACATATTCTATTTATAGTATGATGTATGCCTGGAAGGTATTTTGTCTGGCAAAGTAAATATTAACTCTGGAATACTACTGAGATTCCCTGAAATGTGAAAATATGTCACTATAAAGTACAAGTTCATTTTTTTTTCTGGAATGAACAGGGAAAACTGTTTTATTCCTGGGAATGTAGAAAGCCAAGCAGCTCCTTGTTGCACTATCTGTAGTTAAAAATACCTTGGTTTTCATAGTCTACTAATTTTGCTCACCATTAACTGAATCCTGCCCTGTAAAATGCTGTGTATTTTCAGAAATAGCTATGCCACTTGAAAGCGTACTTGCAATCTTTTAGGAAAACTAGTAATGGAGTAAGTGGCAAGTGAGGTCAAGAGTTATTATGCCTATAATGAATAACATGATATATGCTCAGATCTAGCAAATATTGGCTGCAAAGGGACTACTTTGATGTATACAGTTAAACCCTCATCTCAGGTAGGATTAAGTCATTTGGACAGCTGATTTTTTTAAAAAGCTTCAACTGTCTTCACTCACTTCCTGAGGATGATTTTTGCTGAAATGAATATGATCTTACTATCTGAAGGTTACTAGAATTTTTTCATAGGAAAATCTAGGTCTTTTTTAAAGCTGTGTACTAAGATGCAGATTTGGAAAGAGAACCAATGTTTTCTGATTCATTGTCAAATGAACACTAACAGTTTTCCATCTCATTGTATCCAACAATCGCAAAATTCCTTTAACAAAGAAACGTGTCATAAACAGGATATGTCATGCACAGCAATGTCCGTTTTTGTGTTTAACTTCTTTCTCAAATTTTGGGTTTTGTAGGTGTGGTGGGTTGACCCCAGACAACACTCACCTGGCCTCTCACTGATTCCCCTCTCCTGTGGGACAGGGAAAAAATAGAAGGAAGGCGAGAAGACTCTTATGTTGAGATAATGATAGTTTAATAAAGAAGGCAGTTGTGCTCCAACCATGTGAATTGTTTTGTGAGACTAGCATTAAAGTAGTTAAATTTTCCTCAGTCTCATGAGCATAGCTGTATGCCTGACTACATGAAATTATGTGGAAAAAACATATTGATAATGTAAGAAGAACAAAAGACAAGATGCTTTGGAATCAACAAAACTCAAATATATAAACAAAGAAATGTGTATGTTATTTCGTTAGCCAGACTAGGAAACTTTTTCCACATGTAGGTCCTAAAATCTAGTAACCTGGTTAACACTCCTACTTTTACAAGAGGGTGAATTAATTATTAGCTGTGATTAAGAAATATGATCGCAAAAGGACCCCAGTGTACAGAGAAAGTGCAGGAGACACATTTGCCCTACAGATCCAAGTGGGAAATACTGGGCTGTGGGGTCTGTCCCAACCTCCAAATGAAAAGGAGGCTAAGCTGAGACCCTGTTTTGAAGATTTGCTGTTTGCTTGCTACATTATGATGAATCATTACTAATTTTCAAAGGAGGTGTTAAAAGTCCCCTTAAGTACACAGTGTTTTTAAGGTTCTTGAGGGAAACATCTTGCCAGGCTTATATGTTATCATGCAGTTTGCCCATACGTGCTTAATAATCAGGAGTCTGCTATCCAGAAAACTGGATTAGCATTTCAGGTGACTGCAGAATGCACCCCTGTGAGACAAGGAGGAAGGAGAACCTCTGTGCATCTTAGTCACTGACCTTGACACTGTGAAAGAGTAATTTGACCTACCATGAATTAATGGAATTTTTCTGTGGTTTGCTTGTAGCTGTAGTCTCAAGCTGAGTACATTAAGTCCAGTTAATGACTGCAGAAGTATTGACTGGATCCAGGATAAATGTTTACAACATCTTCTCTATCTACAGGTGGAAAACATCAGCCCAGTCATTTCAGCCATTTGACATACAAATTGACAACATTTGAGGTTACAGCTCTACCTGAAGACAATAAACATGACTAACAAAGGGATGGCCTACAGAGTTTTGATATGAAAGAAATATCCTTCAGCGTATTTTCTGACTACTTGCTTCATTCCTGCCATGTTCAATACTAAATAAACCCTTGGGACATAATGGAGAAGTACATCAGCACCTTATAAAAATACAGCCACCTACCTCTAGTACTGTACAGAAAATTCATCACTCGTGTAACTGTACTCCATGGAATTACTGTAGGAATAAGCAAGCCAGCTAAGCAGTATTTTGGTAGTAGTGTGGTCCAGTTGAACGGTTATAAATTGCTAATGAGCTAACAAGGAATTACAATAATTTCAGTTTTCAAAACTGAAAGAAGAATTATTTTGTAGATACGGTATTAATATGCTGCTGCTCACATCCCTCCCTCAGAAGTACCCCGATTCTATTCCAAAATATCAATATATTGTACACTGCAAAAATACAGCATTTTTAAACATGTGGAGTCTAAGACTGAATTTGTGATTTTGTGCTAAAAATAGGCCTATTTCCTATTAAAAATTGGAAACCTATACATTCACCTTCTTCTGGTCATATTAAAATAAGGTATTGGTTTTTGACGGTGATAGTAGTACTGCGTGGCATTTTCTGCTTTGGCATGACAAACCGAGGTGGTGGGTTTTTTACTTTTTAAAAAGTAATCCACCTGTTTAAGTATATACACACATGAATGAGAAAAAGGAAATAACTCAAAGCTGAGGAATGAATACAGTTCTAATACAGAATTCTGTGGTGTCTTTTCCAGAATGGGTGTCACATAAATATCGAGGTTGTCAGTCATTGTCAAAATGTTACAGTCTATTGTATTGCAATCATAAATAACCCCTTTGGGACATACTTACTGATTTTAAGTACTTTACTGCACATCTACTCTGTGAATCTGGTCCTCCAAAGTACACTAAGGGAATATATGTGACTGCAGTATGCTCTGAAGTCAGACAAATTTGTTTCTATACTCAGTTACTGAGTCATTTTATAGCAGAACACACATACTTGAAAACTTTCTTTACTGGTTAGAGTTTAAATGTGTCTTCTATTACTCATTTGCCTAAGCCTGATGGGTCTCCATTACAGTACAGAAAGATTAAAGGCAGGAAAAGTTACCTCTTTCAGGCGCTTGCATGAGTGGAAGAAGAAATTATGTTCAGTAACACTGTTCTGGTGCTTTTCCTTTTTCTTTATCTGTTAGAGTCATTGATAAATGGTTAAATACGAGCTTAAGAGAGGACAGAACTGCCCTGATGCTCCCAGAAAGTCCTAATTATTTCCCTGTGGATAAAGTGTGCCAAAATGATGGCTACCATGGTTTTAATAATGAGACATGAAAATTGTAAATTATGTACCAGTTTACGTATTACTTTACTGGAAATGAATGTCTTTTACAAAGATCTTCTAGTTTCAAAATACAGACTTGGAAGATCTATTGTGGGAAGTTGTATCTTTTCCTCTTTCTGGTACTTGTTCACAGAATTCTTTCTTTTCCTCCAAAATTAATTAGCTCATTAATGATCCAGTAGTCATTAAAAGAGAATCTGGCTTCTTCAGAAGCTGCATTCTCCTCAGTAGCAACAAATACAGGATCTGAGACATCACTAACCTTTACCCTTCTTCCCCTACCACCCTCATAATTAGTCATAACAAATGACAGAAAGGGTGTAAAAAATTACTACAGAAAACTGTTGAAAAAGGCCACATCACATTTGTTAGATGCTAGGCATGTTTTGTTGTATTAGCCGTTGTAATTACCAACTCTGAAGCATATTATTATAAGGAAAGAGGGAATGAGAAGTAGTGGTTATTAAGCAGTGTATCTGACAGAGTGAATTTATGTACTTTGGGGCCAAATCCAAAATTTATTGAAATAGATACAAGTGTTCTCTGGATTATGTTTGGACAACATTTGAGTAAGACTTACTGACAGACAAATACTGTCCAAGCAGAAATCAACCAGTAATGACTGCCATCTTATTTCTTTTTGTCACCATATGAGTAGGTCAGTGAATTGTGTCTTAGTGGAAGTTGGTTTTGACCTTGTAATTTTCAGATCTTGTTCCTTCCATTCAGTCACTCAGAATTGTCTTACTTATATACGACACAGATTTTCAGGTTTAATATACTGATCTACTGAAATTAATTTGCATTCTGAGTTTGGTATAGGATGTTTGGATAAATATTAGATTAGATAGTTTATAGAATTCCTTGTAATTTCTGTGACATTGATAGATTTATTGTATCCTGACAGAAAAATATTTTGTTTGCTATCAAATATACCCAATGAAAAAGATTTTACATGCATAGTAAATTTGTTGATATTTCTTGTGTGAGATGACAGATAAAGAAAGCAAAGTCTATAGAAGGAGATGTAAAGAAGAAAAATGCAAAATGGACATCATGGAGTAAACAGTATGACATTTTTGTATCCTATTTTTGTCCAAAATATTTTTCTTCTGAAAGAAGTACTGATAGATGTATTGACATTCCACTTTAAAATATTAAATATCTAGTTTATCTGAAGATAATGACTCCCCCAAAGTCCCAAAAGGATCTTCAGTGTGTTTTTTACTTGCAAGCAACAGTCCAGATTCTGTCTGGATTATGCCTAAACCAGTTAGTGTACATCCCATCTTCATTTGGTTTAACTTAGATTTGATTTAAACTGTAATAGAAATCTTCTTCACATATATATATATATACAGAGAAATTACAGTATGATTTAGTAACAAATAATATCACAGGAATTTTTCTTTTGCAGGTATTTGCTTTTCCCAAACCAAACCCAAGTCAGCTTAATCCAGCACAGAAAACATGGACTAACTCTTCCTTTTTATTTTAGTCTAATTTTTAGGACCATTTCCAGGGACAGTAATTTTGCATTGCTCATTCCTTTTAACTGGAAAAAGACCAACAGTGTGCAATTCTAGAGTTAATACTCTACAATTTTTTTACTGATTATGCATCTTCTCCTTAACTGAAATTTAATAAACGATTTGGTGCCTGGTTTTATCCTGGCTTTTACCTTATTTCTGAGAAGCTGCTACATACGTTGATTCGTATTTTTAACATTTGAGAGCATGAAAACATATGGAAAATATTTTTACATCGTAGGTTGCACAAGTGCAATACCGTGTTATTCTAATAACTCCTTTTTCATCTAGACCCAGAAGTTTTCCCATGTCACATGAGTTCCTATTCAAAACATAAACTAATAGTTTTTCACTCTTGGGTAGAAAACAGGTCACCTATGTACGAAATGGTAGAAAATGACACCAAACAGATTTATTCTTGTATTTGTACAGAGGGCAGTTAGAAAACAAGACTTGCCTTTTCTTTCACTTTGAAATGACATTGGGTCTCTATGAGCAAAACATGCCATGCTGTAATAAATATACATTTTAAATTTTACTCCCTAATATTTAAGTTCATTTCTCTGCTGTCCACATTTCTGGCTGAGTGCTTCCAAATGTCTGTTGGTAGATGGTATTAACATGTTAATGCAAACCTGTTTCTGTAAAGAAAATGGTCATTAAAATAATTAATTAATTCTGAGATAAGAAACAAAACCAGCCAAACATCATGCAGC
>NW_009212059.1:0-10321 GCF_000690835.1 Fulmarus glacialis
GTTCCCGCCAACGTCGCTGCTCGTGCCCGCGGTAAACCCGGAACGCCCGGGCTTTTTCCTCAGAATAAAACGTCTAAAAAATAATATTTATTATGATTTATCTTTTTTAAAAGAAAACAGACGATAATCTCTGGATTTTTAAATACGTCACAAAGACGTCAGCTAGATTCAACTCATCACTGGAATGCAGCAATCTGGAGAAATATTACATATGGACAAAATATGTACTAGGTATATTTACAGTGGCTCCCACTTGCATTGTCAAAGCTCTAAACCAGAAACTTGCTTTACTGTGAAGGCCAAGAAGCACCAGCAGAGCATGGCCAAGGTCTAGCGCTCAGTAGCATCGCACTGATTTGGATCATTCCCAGGCTGTGGAAGTCTCATCCCGTGTCTCCTCAAAATTTCACGCAAGCTAAAACAATAGAGATTTTCTTTGACTTAGCTTGAGCAAGAAAACATGTTAAAACACAGAAGGGAAGAGAGAGAGCATGCTATTCCACAGGGGCTAAACGAGTTTTTTGAGACAGAAACCATACCTGTTTTATCAAGTATTATATCTGGACAAAATTTGGTCTGTGCATGTATTTTCAAGTCTAATAGTGCACATTCACGGATTTTAAGTCTATATCCTTCCTACCTTAATAGGAACCCTAATAAGAACTTAATACAAACATGAGAAAAGGGAAAGCCGGAATTTAATTCAACACAATTATCTAGTTGTCTTCTGTAGTCATTATCAGAATACGTTAGTGAATTAAGCAATATATGACAATGATAAGCAGTAGGGCAAGGAAGTTTTGAATGAGGAAAGACCTATTTTCAGGCAAAATTTGAAAATGAAACAATTACATAATATCGCAGCTGCTGCAGAAGAACAACCTCTAACACTTACAATGGCAGGGTAGGGGAAAAAGAAGGCCTCAGTACTAAAGATGGCAGATAAAAACAGGGACAAGTGAAACAAGGTATAGGAGAGACCCTGGAGCATTTGTGTTAGAAACCTGGTTGAAAAAAAAATTATCAGAGGAACATTGTACAGTGCCATTGTACAGTGTTTTGGCAAACTGTTGAACTTACAGATGAGTGCAGAATATATATAAAAATAGCCTAGGATCAAATCAGATAAACTAACCTGTCTCGACACACAATATAAAATCCCTATATTCAAATTTTGAGATCTAAATAGGAAAAATCTAGCATCAGGACTGTACTACTCACTGGGTGATTAGGATGTAACAGTGGTGGCAACGTGCTGATGGAAATTTGGCTGAGAGGAGCAGGAAACAATCAGTGATTCCTCCTACCACCATGTAGATTGAGTAAATGACACCTCAGGATATGATGCCATTGCTAAGTTTTGCTAAGTTTGTCTACTGCTTTGTGGAGCAGCCAGCTGTGATCCTACTAGAGGAGATGTGCCTCTTAACTCGGTAATGAGCAGTGTATATGACCTGGGTCAGAATATTATTGTCAATGAGCCAGTCTGTAACACAGACCAAAATGTGTTTGTGTTTCACATTTTTGCAGGAACCTTAAAACCAAAAAATTCTGTAACAGGAGGATTTTGGTTTTTTTAAGTAATATATAACCCCCCACCCCAAATTCTTGTTAAAAAGAAACTAAAATCGACTCTCAAAAGGGTAAAATGTTTCCAGGTGGCATGAATGTTATTAAAGATGCCCGACTGGACCAGAAGAAAGCTAGCAGGGCTGAACAGCAGACTAAAGGAGGCTGTTAGTAAAGACAAAATTTCAAAAAGTTGAAGTCATGTCCAAATGATGAAAATAGAAAAAGATCATAAACTCAGGTCAATTAGATCTCAAAGTACAATAAGGCAGGTCAAAATAAAAGACATTGAGGAAAGAAGGTGCAATAAACACTTTTTCAATACACTAGGAGCAGGAAGGCTGATAGGTTTTGCAGGGTCAATGAATTATCAAGAGCGTGCAGAGAATTAGATTAATTTTTTCCATCTACATTTTTTTGTGAAGATCAGGGAGGTTTCTACATTAAACTCATGTTTTGTAAGAGATGTACTGAAAAAAATCTCTCTCAATCTGAAATGCCTAGTCCTAGAAAGAGCTGTAGAACAGATGAAGAAAATGAAAAATAAAAAAGTGCCAAAGCCAGATAACTTTTAATCAAGAATTCTAAAGGAATTTGAACATGAAATTCATTTGTTACTGACTGCAATTGGAACCTGTTTCATGAAAGAGCTTCAGTATCAGAAGAATAGAAATGGCAAATGTGATACCAATTTTTAGGCAGTTTAGGAGAAATCTGGAGAGCTAGAGACCTATATATCCGAGATACATATTCAGAAAACTGCTGGAAATAATAATAAAAATGGTTATTATACACACAGGAAAATACGTCTCAGTGAAAAATCAGTGTATCTTTTGCCTCACAAAACTGTTCATGTTCTCTGAAGAAGTCATTGAGCATGAGTCCAATACAGTCTTGGATTTCCAAAAAGCATCTGTCAAGCTCCCTCACCAAAAGCTTTCAAAGAAATAAAGCAGGCAAGGGACAAGAGGAGAGATCAGATCTTCCCATGGATAAATACCTGTTTAAATATGAAACTAAGGTAGAAATAGTTGGTTGTTTTACTTAATGGAAGAAAACCGGTAGTGGTGTCCAGCAGGGGTCTGTGCTGAGGTGTCTGTCATCTGCCAGGTTATGAATTGTATAGAAGAGTTGAACAACGAGGTGGCAAAGTTTTCTGATAATACTGAGTTAATCAGGGTAGTTTAAAAAAAAAAAAAGACACAAAAGGCAAGGGATTTAGAAAGACTTCATGATAGTGAAAAACTTGTGATAAAATCTTGCGTAAAATTTAATGGAGATAAAATTTAAGTGGCACCCATCAGGAGAAAAAAATCGTATGTAATTATGGACTCTGCAATAATTGTTAATACTGTGGAAGCAGATCATAGATTATAATAGGTGGGTCTTTGAAGATTAATGCACAAAGCAAAATCAGGACCCCTATGACCAACAAGATGCTGGAAATTCTCAGAAAATGAATAGAGAATAAAAGAGAAAACACCATGGCGTTTTGTCCTTATGTGCGATCTCAAATCTTGAAGAGGCACAGAGGGTGCTGGCAAAGATGTTCAGCGGTAGTGAGTGGTTTCTGTGTGAGAATGGGTAAATAGATCAGGTTGCCTTTATCTGGACAAGGAAAGGAATACACCAGAGGCCTGTCATGCAGTCCATACAGAGAGCATTTCTGGCTTGGGATGCCCAAGGGCTGCTGACAGCTGAGGGCTGCAACAGGGTGCTGGGGAGCTCTCCAGTATGTATCTGAAAGTGACCCACTGGGTGGTGTGAGCCTAGATGGATGTTGGACTGGAGCAAACATCCTAAATTATTGACAGGTTAATGGAGGATTTTAGAAATAGGATCAGTATCCAATCAGGTCCAAAAATGGAGCTGGTAGGAATTATAAAATAAAGCATCACATGTACAAATCCAGAGAGACATGGAATTATGTCTCAGTCAAAACTGATAAAATATTAATACCATTATGTTTTTTAGTGATGATTTATTATTATGATGTTGAAGTGACAGAATGTTCCACGCTGTACCATGAAGCTGTCTCCAGTAGGAACTGCACTATGCGAAAAAAGTAAATAGGCAAAATGGCAGGCAAGGCAAGTGGTCTTGCTTTTGATCATTATGCTGATTTTTCTATACTATTCACTGCTCTCAGAGGGAGAGAGCAAAGGATTGAGCGGGCTACAGGTTTTCAGTTTGGTTTGACACCATCCCTTTAAAATTTCATGTTCACACAAAAGAACATGTCAAAGTGACAGCTAAAAGCTGACATTTAAAAAAATGAAATCTCGCTAATGTCACTTTTGTTACTGTTTTTAATTTCCCGTTGCCCTATAGGATAATTGCAACCAATTGAAAACAATTCAGGTGAACTTCATTATCTTTTGAGGGCACTGAGTCACTTTCCTATATGATGTTGCTTCATTTACTAAAAAATGAGTCTAAGCTTGCCGCAGACTTTTTTCCCACCTCCTCCCTCCCCCCAAGGACTGTAAAATTGCTAGCTAGAAATTATTCTTGGTGTTTAAATCTGACAAATTGCGTGCCCAATCTCTATGGGCTGAGTTCTGACTGAAATTGGCCACCTGCATGGAGCAGGCTGCTCCGCGGTTGCCCCACAGCTCGAGCAGAGCTGAACAAGTCCCTGTTGTACCAGATTGCCCTGAGCAAGCCATGTAGCCTCTCTGAGCTTCAGTATCTAACTCATAAAATGAGAAACAGCCCTTTTGCTACTGAAATGAGGAGGCGTATACTCAAATGCTGTCTTCACCAGAAGGGTTTTGAGAAGGGTTTCAACAAGGAAATTTTGAACATGAGGACTGGAAAGGGATTTCAAACATAATTGATAGCACAGAAGAATTGATAGAACAGTAGAAGGGCATTCAAAAAGCATAGCAAAACTACAATTCTCTATTATAAAAAACTACTTTTGCGAGTATTTTCAGTTAATCCTCCATCTTCTTCATTGTCTTCCTAATGTTCCTTGATAAAGAGGCAATATAATCTACTTTTTCAGGATGTATAGAAGCGTTTTCTAGCAGTGTGTTTGTAGGTGGGAAACCTCTGTAAACTATACACCTCTTGCATTCTTATTTCATTCCATCTGTCTCTTTTTTCTCTAAAAGCTGATTCTCCTTTATTGAGAACCAGCTCCTGTGAACAGAAAATTCTTGTGGGTTCAGCTGGCTGAGAACATATGCCTACATACAGTGTTCTTGAGAGCTATGACAATTCTTTTCCTGAGCAATCTCAGGGCAGGCTCTAAACCTGATAATCTAATCACTTCTTTTGGTGGCAGAGGGCTATGTTCAACCCACAGTTTAGAAATAGACAGCAGGCAAATACAAGAGCCTATGTCAAACTTTCATAGTTAGCCTTATCTAATGCTAATATCATAGAAATTCCTCAAAAAGGAGTTCTTGGATCAGAGTTAAACTCTGAAGAGTTATCAGCTAGATGGTCATTTTTCCTAACTTGGCACTTAAGACACAAGGCTAAGACACTGTGACCCTACCACTATACTTCAAGTTTTATTGTCATTGGATTTGTCTAACACAAGGTTGGTCCCCTTCCAATTTATGCAGGATTTACAGTATTTCTAAAAATCAGAAAGTAAATATGAAGATGCCTTAAAAGCCTTCAAGTTTATAAAGTGTATCCATTCAGCTGATGCCCAAAATAGATCATAATTATGTATCATGCCTGTCCCCCCCACCCCTTTTCTTTTTTTTTTTTTCTCAAAAATTTTTGCAGCACACAGCTGACAATTGCTGGGTCTATACTGCTCTTTGCTGCTGGTGGGCAGTCTTGTGGACTGAATCTTCGTGCTAACAGCAGATGAGAGGTTTGGGGCCAGGGGCAGAGTGTTGCTGCATGTGCTTTTGACAGACCAGATTAATAGGTTTTGCTTAACTTTTTGTATGTCAGAGAAAATTCCCATCAAGAAAGCAGGCCCTTGTGTAATTAGAAAAGGGTTCTACCTTTGACAGGCTATCAAGCTATCAATAACATTTTAAATGGCTTTTAATTGAAGTTTCCTATCTTTCTTTGTAATCTCTTCTGAAAGTTGTCTTTGTTATCAGCTCTACCATTTGCTTGACCAAAAATTCTTTCTGATCAAACTAACGGTGATGATCATCTCAAGACATCATGTCGTACGGTTTTGCAGAACAGGTAGTGAATCAGCTGTTCTGGACCAAATTCCAGATGTTGGCTGCAGATGCCAACACTTTCAGCTTTGAGTCAAAGAGAAAAAAAAAAAAAGCAGTAGATTATTGGAAAATCTTTTTATATGTGCTTCTGAAACAAGCAGTGCCAGGTACTGTTCTGCTGCTCACGCCACCTGTCAAGAATTCTTTTGATACAATTTGCTTTCAGTCAAGATGACGGAAGCAAAAACTTCTCTCCTTATTTACAAGCAGAAAACACTTAATTTGTTAAAGAGCAAGTTTATGCCACCTTCCATAGTTTTTTTTTTTAGATGACAAACAAACTGTAGTTGAGAGATGAAATGGCAAAGAGCTAACTGAAGCCTATGTTTTGGCCTGTGTAGAGGATACTGTGATCCCACAGTTAGAAGTGCAAAGTGTTGCAAAAAGTGAATAATGATACATAGAACAGATGTGAAAGAAACTCACAACAGAAAAGAACTCAGCCCAACCTTTAGTAGCACAAACAGCAGTAGAGGCTTCCTTGGCTGCCCTGGCAGTCCTTGTTGCACGTTCAGCACGCAGACAAGAGGAGAGAGGATTCAGTTTGCTCCTGGTATGGGAGTCAAGCACTCTCTACTGGTACGCAAGCTATTCAGGTACAGCCTCAGAGTGTTACCTCAAGGGTAATCTAACTTCCACTGTAACCGATTGCACAAACCACTTTTGTAGGGATGTATTTGGGAATTTCTGTCTAGACTACTACTCTGCACCTTGCTTTGCCTGCCAGGTAGCTTTGCTAAGCATTTGGATAGGAAAACAACCATGTACTCCACTTCTTAAATGACAGATTTCTGTAAAGAATCAATAACACAAATGCAATTAATACCTGACTCAACAAGCTCCATCCTCTGATTACAACAGCACCATAATTCCCCAGCAAGAAGCCCACACCAGCAAATCTCACAGTTCAGAAGACACCCTGACTAATGCCAGGTTCATACTGCAAACTAGGGCCTCAGTGAGATTCTTAAAAGCTCCTGCTACTTTCTCTACTAAATCAGTCAGGTGCTGATGATTATTCATCTGCCAGACTCCTCTCCCATCCTTTCCTTGAAACGGCCTCTGACTCTGCATTGTCTAATAGAAGCCAGCTGGAATGGGATACATGTCTGATATAGCTCTGAACTAAGAAGTAGAATTCTGAGATCATGGTGAAGAGTATCAAATGAAACCCTCTTTTTCTCCCTCGTAATTTTGGAAGCCACTAAACTCTTTTCTTTAGATGGATTTTTTTAATCTCTATTTCTACATTTATGTGATACAGAATCTTAAACATGATTTTAAAAAAAAGCATTATCCTCTGTCCCACTTGATTCTTTGCCAGTCAGGAAGTCTTGCATTTTCTTTAAGTTTAAGGACTGTATACTACATTGCTCTTTTGCATAACACTGTCCATGAAAGATCTGGAGTATTATATTGGCTCAGCATTTACACTGAATTAGCACTGGCAGTCCCTGTTAGATTCAGGATCCCATAGTGCCGAGTAATGAATAAACAAAGGATGTTCCTGCCCAAGTATTTGTTGAAAAAGGGATGCAAGACGTGGCAGCTGGCTGCAGCACACTCAGTGGATGGATTAAGTGGGAGAAGGGCATTGTGGTATAAGGAATATATGATTATTATTTGAAATACAGACAAAATCATTCTATATAGTTAATAGACAGACAGCACTCACTTCTCATGTTAGTATCAGACCTGTTGTGCTGTGAACTCCTGTAATGATTTACTTTGCAGGATTTTGGGAATTAACAGCTACTTTTGCTAGCTTCTTCTGATTTCCTGCTCCTGCATCGTGCTTTTAAATGTAAAATCTGCCTGCAATTCCAGTTATGATTAACCATAAGTGTGGCCTGAAAAAGCATTTTGGATTTCCTTCATGTGGCCAGTTCTGCAGTTACCATGTAATCACACTGACTCCAGGAGCAGAGCTGCAGGGTCAAGGCTATTTTATTAAATAAAAATTTCTGTTTTACAAAGGAAGAAAATGGAAACAGCATTAACTATTTTTTGTATGTTTTACTTTTTCCTAAGGTTATAAAAGTTTGGATCAAACTCACGAATATAAGCTAGTATATTACCATTTTTGGCACTTTCTGGTGTTTCCAGACACCTGTAAATAGTGAAGCTTCAGTTTGGGATCTGCGGCCATGACAAAAATATAAAAGCGTTGTGGATACCAAACCAAATGCTAGAATTTTATTGTCTATTATTAGCATGTCCAAATTTACTTTGCATTTTAATTGCAGCACAAACAAGGGTCCTAAGGCTAGTGGTTAATATAACCAGTGGTTGTTATAACCAGCATTAAAATGGGAATAATAGAATTGTAAAGTATTACACAAAAATGCAGCTTCAATTAGTGAGATATTTGTGTTAAGAGGTCCAACTGAAGAGGTTTGCTCATAGCTAGGGGCACTGGAGCTTGCATATTTGACAGCACATATTTGGCCTCCCTCCTTTCTCCTGATTTTGGCAGATGCGGTGCTAATACTGTTCATATCTTTCAGCAGCTGGATGTTTGATAAATATGTCAGATTCCCATCCAGGTTGGTTTTGTTGTGGATGTTTTTGGTAGCTGATTTTGTTTTCTCTGGTGCTTACTAAATGAATGCACTGGGAAGGCAACAAGCAGAATGCTGACTAAAAAGCTGGTTGGCAACTCAGCTGGCCTCTTTCTCTTACCAAGGATCTTCTGCAGAGATAAAATAACTGGTCCAACTTACAGACTGATTATTCCTTGGATACCAATTGCATGGAGGCTGCAGGTAGTTCATAAGCTTATCTCTCTTCATGGTTTTTTAAGAAGAATGAACTTGATTTAAAAGAATGTTTGCCTGTTGGCTGTTCCTGCTGTTAGCAGCCTTTGGTGATGTTGCCTGGTTGCTGCTCATGTCCTGAGTCCTGATGGTCACACACGTCTCTAGAGCCCACTGAGGATCATTCCCAGAGCTTTGGCTGTACCATCCCAGAAGCTTGTGCTGTTGAGGGGACCCTTATTTTATTCCCACGTGGCACCACCTGGCCACTCTTGACATTGAATTGAAGAGTTGGAAATTTCTGCTTTTGCCTACTTTTAAACCATCCAAAAATAACGTAAAACATTTCCTTTTACTAGTGGAAAATAGAAACACCATATCTGTACAAAAGAAATTATTTTGAAGTGTGATGCTTGTGATCTCCAAAGCCAAATACTTGAAACACTCCTTTTGTGTAATAGCACTGCCAACTGCTTAGCTCTTTAAAGGAAATACTCATTAAATTCTCTCATTGCAGAATCAAATCCTTTATAAGTGTTTCTTAAAACTAATAAAAAAAAAAAGACCCCCTCACCCCCATTAATTTTCCCAGAAGGGAAGTCTGATTTAAAACTCTTAGTTGCTTGGCATAGATTGCTGGACTAAGTTGGACTCTCTGCAAGGTATGAGTTAGGACTTTGTGTCCTGGCATGCAGTTGCACTGATGTTATTCTACACTGTTGAGAGACAATACTGGTGCTAAAAATCACTGTTACCTCCATCTTTCGCTAATGGAATTTAGACTCATGGCTGAACTCCAGGTAGGGAAAAATCATGTGCTTCTGTGAAGCTGTGTCCTTTGGTGCGAGGTGTCAGTCATTACAGACAGTTCTTCATCTCATAGGATCCATTTATTTTCAAGCTGAGACAGGCAATTCATGTACAATTACAAAATGAAAAGAGGAAAGGCATGTACTATTGCTCTTTGTTAGAGGCACAGAAGGTTTCATTTGTATTGGGGCAGGTGTATTGAGCTGGTAGACTGGATCGATCTATATTGCAACATTTTCATCAGTGCCCTGAAGAAAATAATTTCATGGCTTATATACAGTACCTCCTGATGGTCTAGTGGTCACTAATAGAAGAGGAATTTTTATTTGCTTTTTCCCCCATTTTCCCCTCCTTTTCTTGCTAGGACATGGCTTTATTGGTTCTTCCTATTCGGAACTGTTCCTCTTGTGTCTGGCTTTTTAAGGTGCACTGAATACAAGTTGTTTAATGCAGTGGAGTATTCTACAGGCAACCAAGATAAATTTGATGATGAGAAAAAATTCAGTGTAACACTGCCAGCATCAGCTTGTTTCCATATCCGTGTCTGAGTATTGGAAACCTGCACTTGTAAGACGTTATAAAAACCCTGAATGAATTTGAACCAATCATTGTAAGAGCTGGTCCAGTGAAAATCAGTAACTTTATAACTGCTGCAAATCCACACAACCCTCCCCAGTTCAGATGATGCCTCTGCTAGACACTCACTAGCAGACTGGGCAAGGTTTATGGCAGTTGCCGTTCCAAGAGGTGGGAGTTTGGGCATTACATGGGGCATTTCTGTGGCCTAAAAATCCTCTGCTGAAAACACTATAGAATCATAGAATCATTTAGGTTGAAAAAGACCTTTAAGATCATCAAGTCCAACTGTTAACCTAGCACTGCCAAGTCCACCACTAAACCATGTCCCTAAGCACCACATCTACGCATCTTTTAAATACCTCCAGGGAGGTATTGGCGACTCAACCACTTCCCTGGGCAGCC
>NW_009212060.1:0-7304 GCF_000690835.1 Fulmarus glacialis
CGCGGAGCCCCCCCAGCCGCACGCGCAGGGCTGCCCGTGCCCACGCAGCTGGCTCACGGGGTAGGCACACAGCTCAGTTCAGCTCATCTGGTTTGCAGGGTCACAGGGGGAAGACTGCAGCTGCCAAGTTCATTCTCCTCTTCCCTCAACCTTTTGCTAGGCTCAAAGCTTTGTAGTTCAGCTTCCCATCTGGATCAATACTCTAAGATAAACGTGGACGTTTTCTTTGCATAATCTGTTCTTAAAAGTGACATCTGTTCCACTTCCTTCAGCACAGGCAGCAGCACGGCACCCGCAGGCAGCCCCCTCCTGCTGACACCTGCTGTCAGGAACTTCATTACGCCTTGCCCCAAAATGCAGTTTGTTTCTGTCCTACTTGGACTCACACTCCAAAAAAAGAAATCCTACAATTAAAACATCCAGAGTCCCTCTTTCCCCTCTTGGTCCTGACATTTCACACCACGCTCACTAACACATGAGAAATTCCTCAGCGACTCAGCCATGTCCCCGCAGCACCCTCGGTCCCCTCCCACAGTTCCCTTCAGCGCATCTCAGTGCTCAGCGTGCAAGCCTTCAGCACCCCTTATCAAAATAAAACAACAAGGGACGTACTGGCTCTATGTCCACCTTAAGGTTTTTTGAAACAATGATTACTGGTTAGAATTCTGATATATTTGTTCGGTATGTTATTTTTATAGCATTAGTACGTATGTAGAGAAAGATTCTCATTCTCTTACATTTACATGTGTACTTTAAATAGATATTCACAGATAGAACTTACCTAGATGTTTGGAAATTTTATGCAGAAAAAGAAGAAAATTAATAAACCGTAAATTATGATCAGTAAAGCCCATCTGCAAATTTCGCTATTTGTAACCCAATACAAAGAAAGCCATACACACAACAGATTATCAGGTTGGAAATAGGCTGACTGCCCAGATGACCTTCCATGGCAGTGTATTTGAGAGATTTTTTTAAGAAACAACAGAGTTAATCATCTGAAGTAGCTGCAGTGGCTAATTTCAAACAACTGAAATCTGTTGCACAGACCTTCCTCTGCACACAAATTGTCAGTGGAGCACGACAGTCACCTGGCTCGGTAATGAACTATCTTGTCAATGAAGCTGCTGAAGCTGCATTTTTTTTGAGAGCGTGCTTTATCAAAATCTATCAAACTTTCCTTCTCACTCTTAGGAACTCACTTCAGGTGCTTTAGCTGGATAAATATGAGACTGACTATCAGAAATTAGGCACACTAATGTTGAATCACTATATTCCTGGATGATGGATCTATCTTGTATGTCTGCAACCTTTGTCTGAGGTTGCTCTTCCTCCTCTGACAGGCTAGGAAATTTATCCTACAGTGTTTGGGAAACAAGCTGGGGCAACCATTCAGCAAAGAGCAAGCACCCTGGAGGATTTCTGAAAGGCTTTTGCCTTTCCAAAAGCTCAGGAATAAGCTGACAATGTCCATTTTTAAAAAGGGAGAAAAGAGCAATTGGTGAACTACATGGCCATAAGCCTACCTTCAACACCCAGAAAGCTTTTGAAACAAATTACTAAACAATCCGTAAATAGGCAACCGAAGATTAGAAAGCAATAAGCCGCCAAGATGGTCTTGCCAAAATCTAACCCCATCAACCAATGTACTTTTCTTCTTTCCTTCTCTTCTACAGGCATGAGTAAAGCAGTAAATCCAACAGATCTCAAATATAAAATACTTTTTGACAGAGCACACTGGAAAAGCACCTTCCTTCTGGATCAAGGTCCTGTAATATGGGTGCAGAGCTGCTTGAAAAAACACACTCGTTCAGTGCTTTTCCTACTGACTAGGGTCAAAACCCAGCAAGTAGTCTTACTAAAACTCCAGAGACACCAACCTGCAAGGAGTGTGAAGCACTCTAAAGAGCTGAGGAGAACTCAAGTTGGTCTTAATAAATTGCAGAAATGGTCAAAAATCAGTAAGATTAAATTCAGTACAGGCAAGTACAAAGAACCACATTTGGACTTTAAAAGAAATCCTCAAATGCACAAAACCAAAAGGAAGAATACCAGACCAGCAGCAGTACTGCAGAAAAGGATGTCAAGGTTACAGTGATAATAAATTGAGCCAACGGTGTGAAACTATTAAAAAAAAAAAAAAAAGGCAAATGAAAATCCAGAATTTATTAAAAAGAGAAGCATAATACATAATAGCAGGGGCTGGGAAAGAAATCTGCTCTTCTCAGCAGCAGTGAGGTATCAGCTGAAATACCCTGCTGGTTTGGGGTGTAGGACAGAGACAGTAGAGGAAAGTCCAGAAAAGAAATAAAAAAAGAGTGGCTCAGAAAACCAAATCACTGCAAAAATTTTTTAAGAACTTGTCTATTCTACAAGAGTGACTGTGGAGATGGGATAATGCTCTGAAAACCTGCATCTTGTCTTAAATAGCATTACATCATTCAGCTATTACACTGGCTATATTACTGTCATAGATATTACTTGACTGTCGTTAGATAAAAATGTACTACTCTGTAATTCCTATGTAACAGAGCAACAAAAAAGGCTTGTTTTCCCCCAGACAGCTACTGTATTTCACATTTTAAAGGACTTCACGGGCAGAGTCTTAGGGTCTTGCAAAGTATCTGTTGTAATCCTTGCCAGTATGGTTCAACAACCGCTAAAACAGCCTGGTACAACCCAGCACCTCTCTCAAGTTCAGAAGCAAGTAGCAAAGCTGCCTTGTGGTTTTGGATGAGCGATGCCAGGTAGAAGGCTAGAAGCCAGCAGCATCCAGTGGGTCCCTTCCCAAGTGAGCCACTAATTTGCTATGGAAGTCAGTGGAGATCTTGTCCCTTACGTGTGCTTGTTTCTAAGTAAAGAACTAGTACAAATTTGACTTGAACTGGGTGTAAGCCGTGACTGCTCGTCATCAAGACACACAAGGAGGGATCTGCATTGGTTTTATGTTTAATATCAAGCTTCCCCCCAGCAGCAGGATGGTGACAATCTGACCCAGGTGGCAAAGCCTGCTTGTACAAAGTTAACCATTTTTCTTAGCTGATTTGAGCAAGTACAGTAACTTTACATCAAACCAACGCTTGCTTTTGAACCAGCTGCAGGAAAGCCAAGGCCAGACTCACTATGCTGTCAGACACCTGCTGCATGAACTGAAAGGGACATCCATGAGGCTCTCACCCCAGCCAACCCACCGCACACGTTCTCGAAGTGGTTAAAATCACCTACACTCTCCATGCGTGCAGCTGGAGGTACAGCCTCGCCTGCGGATTTCCCCAAGAACCACGCACCAGGGAACAGAGAGGAACAAGAACAGGGCAATCCCTCAGCCAGACCGAACGCTTTCTGGGCTGTTTTCTTTTGGCGACGACTGGCACAGATCACTTCCCCAGGAAGCTGCTAAGGTTCCTTGTGTTAATTTTTTTTTTTTCCATTTTCATTGTGCGGTCAGAGTGAACGCAGTGGTATTTGGCAGCTACTTTCCATCAGCGTTATTGTTATTGCCTGGTAGTAGGGATTTGTTTTCCATCAGGTGAAACGCAAAGGCGTTGTCCCTGTTTGGAAGAACACAGAGTTAAAGAGACCCCTGGGGAAATACTTCCAAATGCCATGCACAACGTTACTCTTCAGATTTCTTGGATGTGGTAACACTTTCCAACAAAACAATGCGTTAGCACACTATGTACGTTTTGCTAAGCTGCTGCCCACATTTCAAAGAAATCATTAATCCTGATGTTCAGATGCTACTGAAAGGAACGAGCGAACTGGGGAGCTCCACAGAAGTCCCGTCCTTAGACTTTGTCTGTGCAACACTCAAAAGCTGAATCATGTTTAAATGCAAAACCTACTGGAAAGATCATTTCCACTGCTAAGCCTAAATAAAGAAGTACTTATGCTATTAATCATACTACAAAACAATGCTAAACTATAACTTAAGTCTGTGAATACAGTGAAACTGTGTTAGCACCTTATAAGTTTAAGCATTGTTCTTGCCTGTTTTGGGCTAGTATCGTTCAATTCCTCAGGTCTTAAAGTCCTTACTAAGAAAAGCCTCTTTATTCCCAGTACCAGTTGCTAGATTCTGTGGTTTTCAGATAATGCTATTGGAATTGAGGTTGCTAAATTAGAACCAGAAGGCTGGAGCTAAGCAGATAAATTATAATTTCCAATTACCTTACCATAAATGGGTTCCCAAAGAATTCTTCTAACCCTATTTTCAGCAAAACATAAGGATCACCATCTTCACAGATTAAGGACACAAAAATCCCCGTTAAAACCCAGAATGACATTCTTCATCTTCTGGTAGAAGTTAATGATGCAATACGTGCTCCCTTCCTTTTCTTAAGTGGTTGCTTGGAAATTACTTTTAAAACACTGCTAGTTGGTTATACATTCACAAATGTCCACAGAGGACTTAAATCTTTAGTTTTGTGCTTTTTTTTTTTTTAGCTAGTACATATTAATAGTTTACTGAGAACCTAAGATCCTTCTGAGGCAAACGAAGTATCCGAAAAGATAACAGAAGCGACAAGAGTGAGGGAAGGGAAAAGTTACCCTGTAGCCACTTCTTACTCTATGAGACACTAAAAAAAAATGCCCCAAAATCTGGCAGGTTTTTTGTTGTTATGTTTTAAAGACCTCTGGCTTGTGCAGAGAAAGTAGCCTCTAAATAACTCCATGTATGGACACAGTAATTCCAGAGCAAGAAACACCCTATTTCCTGCCTTGGAGTTTGTTCCAAAAAAAGCATACCAACTTCAGAGTTACTCAGGGAAAGATAAATCTATACCCAACTTTATTCTACAGTAATTCCTAAACACACCATCACAAATACACCAGGAATTTGAGGGTCCATTTTTCTGGGGGTCTTTTGGCTAAAGGAACCCTTAAACAAACCAGGGCTAGACCAAGCTATAATTTGGCTGATAGTTTATCCCACTTTCCCACCAGCTAAAGCCTCCACAGCTTAAGTTCATAGCCTGGGTGCTGCTGAAACCGCAGCTTTTAAATGAAAAAAGAATAGAAAGGGGAAAAGAGGATCATATTCCCTACCTATGACTAATATAATGTTGCGTATAGCTTAAGAGTTGCTCTGTAATGAGGACACACTCACTTGAATTATGCAGCTCAACACAGCTATCTCAAAATTGGATGGCTTTACTGCATCGCTGGCTTGTAGCAATGCCAGTCAGATGCAGACAGGCAGACTTCTTAACCTTCTGACTGAGAAGATTAAATCCTTAACAGAGCGATCTCTTTTCTCCCCCTTCTCCCTCCTATTCCCCCCCGTTACTCTTAAAATAAGTAACAAAGGAACCTTTAACAATCCACCTAAAAGGGAAATTTCATTTTCCAGCATTTCTAATGTAATAAATAGGCTAGACCTCCAATGATACAGAAACAAGTATCCTCTTACAAAGCTGACAAAATGTGAGTAGGTAAACAAGATATCCTCCCATACCTTCATAAATATCAGGGCAAAGGACCAAGTATCTTCCTCATGTGCAAGTTTCCCTTATCAAACAGCTGTAAGGAATTCTTATGGCATGTACAAACATAAAAACCTGTATTAACCAAATCCCTGTGAAAGCGTATAACCACCACCACTTGGAAAAATAAGCAAGGTCATTCAGTCAAAAGATTTTATTTTTGTCTAGGATCAACTGCTTTATATGGCTTTGCTACCGAATATAGAAACATTACCCCATACACAAAGGCACTATTTTTAAAGATTGTGCTTTTGGGGGAAAAATATAATTCTTTTTTCCTCCTGAAAGATCTTTCCAAATGTGTATTATAAAAATCCAAGGAACATCAGACAGGAAAAGGACCAACCAACCACATTCTGGACTGAACTATATATGGCTTAGCTCCACTAACTTTAGTGGTTTTGAGAAATCAGTGCAGAACTTTATTTTAAAAAAAAAAAATCTTCTTTCATCACGGAATTCTAGGACTATTTAGTTACTCTGGTTAAGCTATTCACCATACTTAATTCCCTACATAAATTTTAAAAGACAATTAAGAAATGCTGTTCTAAAATAAGCCATGTCTACAGCAAGTCAGGCGATTCTTTTAGAAACTATGAGCAAACGTCTGATTAAGATGACAAGCCACATGGAAACTACTTCCAGAATCAGACTTAAAGGGCACTGTTACCAACCAAATTTGGCAGACAAGGGATCATGACGAACTGCAAAGGCATGCAGCAGCGCAATAAAAAGTTGGGAATCATCAAATAAGACGGCAAGCACTTGTGTCAATTCAGCGAGGGCAAGAACGTAAACAGGACAAATCCTAAGCATTAAACGCTGGATTCAGATGAATGGCACTGTGCCATAGTGGGAGTGGAGCTGGCTCTTCCATTTACAGACCGCTTGCCGTAAACAAGCCGTTATCGGCAAGGCAAAGTATCTGCCTATTGCAGATACCTCATTCGGACATCTATCTTTCAAGTGAGCACCGTTTCAGAATCATTTTAATAGTAACAATGGGAAGCTTAAAAGAGAAAGAAGTAAAAGCATGACATATATAACGCAGGGCTCTATACTGTCCTAAAATCTGTGGTTTAAGATCAGAACTCTTACAGAGGTCTGATGTTTATCGCTAGATAACAGTAGACATCTAGCCTTATCTGTAGATACCCATTGCTAGATTTGGTATTTTTAATACATGATTAGCCCTATTTAAGATCACTGCGCCTTCAGACAGTCTTTATGCTAAGGCGACGGTGACTGGAATTTCAGCTCAAGCAGAAAAGCCAGCATTTCTGGCAAATTTGTCAAATATTACAGGAAGCTTAATTGAGTCTCATTTCTGTTTCCAGGAACGTTAAGATGCACCAAGTACAGCTACGTTAACTTGGAAAAGGGACAGTAAGAAATAAATTATACTTTATTCTTTGCATTGACTGTATTTGTCAGTAGCGCACCACAAAACAAACCCAGCGAGCGAGCACACTGAGCTCCCTTAGAAAAATACGACCAAATTCTGACAGCATTTATGAAGTTTAAGCTCCTTTTTTGACCAACGAAGCACAATTTACCGAGCAGGCGACCGCAGCAGAACTGAACTAATTACGCACTCGGTCAAGCACTGCCTCACCAAGCCAACTATTTTGCCGTATATCCCAGAAACTATTTACCTCGTTTCTGAGTCAGAAGCAGCAGCTACAGCAACGGACACCCGGGTCTGCGCGCCGTGTCCGTGGGTTCAGGCGCTGCGGCGGCCACAGGGACGCCGCGGCGGCACGGCCGGGATGGAGGGCGGGCAAACCCTGTCAGGGGCTCGCTCCGTGAAGCGGCGAT
>NW_009212061.1:0-11229 GCF_000690835.1 Fulmarus glacialis
GCACGAATCCGCTTTTCGGACAACATGGTTAGGGGTAGGGAGTGGAGAGTATTCTGTGTGGTTAAATGCACAGATCTGCTCTCTTCTCTGGAGAAGAGTGGAACAGCCATATAGTGTGCATGTCCCTTACAATGATAAAATCACATCAGTCTTGAGCATGTTTTGAGCACACTCTTGCACCGTAGAGGGTAAAAACAAATTAGTTATTCAAGTACTCTGTAGATTAGCCATGTAAATCTCATTTGTGTAACATACACTGACTGACATATCACAAAGACCCAATTTGCTAATATGCCATACAGTGGCCCTTGAGATTTACCTCTGGTTTTGAGACTTTACCATGATTGGCACATGTAATCCTCAGTAAAAGAGATCTTTATTTTGTCAATATTCAGATGGTTCCATTGGCAGAGTAATTGCTGAGAGGAGAGAACAGGAGTAGCACAGCAATAGCAGCTCTATGCCTGCAAAGTTTTGATTATAGCCAAATCTACTTGAGCTTCTTGCAGAGTTTAGAATAGCCTCAAACACATCCCAGGTAAAGCAAACTTTAATAATTTTGAAGAGGCAATTATAGATAACAGAAATTGTTAAGAACACTGATCATTTGGTCACTTTCCTTTGTCAGTACAACACTCATAAATTAAATGAAGGGAGTGGATAACCAGAAACTCTATTGCAGGGCATACCCTATGCAAAGGATACACTCACGTGTACCAGACCAAAGTGTACTGAGCAGTCCAAGATATCTATTGTTTTGGCTCACAATTGCTATTTCTTGTGCAAGGCTAGAAGTTTGAATACATAAAATCTCAGAAATTTAAAAAGGTACGTCAGATACAGAAGTCATTGAATATTGTGTCATGTATGTATATATTTATATTGAAATGTAATCTATAATCTCTCTAATTGGCAATATACATTTCTGTTAGAAGAAATTCCACTAGTTAGGTATTTCACTTGGTATTTATTTCTTTGCTTTTGAGCAAAGAAAATACCGAAACACCTTCTGTAAGAGATGTGTGATTTACTCTCATAGGCTGATATATCTTTGCTAATATTAAATAAGCACAAAGACTGTCAGTGGTAGTCACATGTGCTTGTGTTCAGAGCCATAGTACTGGAGTTAGTGGCCACTGAAGTTAAAATATTGATCTGCTGTGGAAACAGTAAACAGCATTTTGAACTATATATTCAGTAAAAACTATTGAATTAAAACTGAAAAAAAAATTGCACTTCTCTCATACCTGAAAAAGTATTTCCTTCAAATGATCTACAGTGATATATATGTAGACTGTGATGTTACAAAGGGAACTCCTTAGATATGACTATGTTACAAAGAAAGTCACTTCACTGAAGTTACTTCTTATTGAACAAGAGTGTCCTGGGGAGGTAGCAGCAATTTCCATGAAAATAAACAGAAACACATTGTAAATTATGGTGTCACAGAACCTAATAGCCAAGCCAATAAACTTTAGACTAACATTGCCTTTGGAGTGATTTTACAAATGCAAACACTGTATCAGATATGCTAAACTTTGACTGACAAAGCTAACTATGCCGTCTACCCTGCCTGCAGAACAGCTGCTGCATAGTTGCACCAGGCTGGTCAGTCTAGGAGTGGATAGAGAACAAAGAAATATATACGGGATGGTGAACTTAAAAAACAATTTCACAGCAGAACAGGGCTTTATGTTGTCTTGCATTACTGGGAATTATGAGTATAAAGCCTGATGCTCATTTTTACAGGGAGAATAGAAATGTTTTTATGGTTGGTATCAAAGGAGCAAAATTCATGTATTTCTCTGCAAGATTCTCTCTTCTTCTTTCTCTCTTAACCATAAAAAATTATCTCACTGTTATGAGGAGAAAAAATTGCATAACACTGATTCAGGCAAAACTCTAAATTAAGTTAATGAGACCAACAATGTTCAAATTTGGATGTCTGAACGAAGTCTTTAAAATCTATAGGCTAATGTCAACATGTGTGACTGGAACTTCAGGGCTGAACACCCAAGTTTTAAAATTCGTAAGTGCTCAAAATTGCCCTTTAGCAAGAAGTGTCTAAAAGCAGAGTCAGATGATCAGGGAAGTTTCCCACAGGACAGAAAGAGGAAAAAGTGCAAATGTAACATACACCCACTATTTATAAGTGCTGAGATACAAAACTAAATGGGTGGGACTTCACAGAGCATAGCAATTTTGATTTTACTCAAAGGACCAAAGTAATTTACACACGTATATTTTCTTTTTAACATTTACAACTTTGAGACAAAATAGTATTAACTGTTAATCAAAATTAATAACTTTGACAGCAGATCAGATTTTAAAAAAAGAGACATTCACAAGGAGGTAACTGCAATGTCTTTTTTTTTTTTTTCCAAATAAATTTAAAAATTTGATAGGGAAAAAACAATTATTAGAAAAAATTATGTAGTTTTACAACTCTTTCCACCACCACCACTCCACTCTGAAGAAAACAAGAAACGGGCCTGCACAATGGCAGAATCTTTGCCAAGAGATGAGAGATGTCAGCTTAACTGGTACAAATATTTTGGAGAATTAACACCTCCTCCCACATCCATGGAGGAGGAAACTTAGCCTTTCTTCAAGATTTGTGAAGTAAAGCAAAATAAATGTCAATTAAACTAAGGAGGATGAAAGAAGAAATTTTCATACACTACTCATTCTGTCATTAACTTCATGAAGTAACCTTAACATATTTTGTAAAGAACCAGACCACATGTTTAAACAATATAGATCATAAAATAGTTTCCTCATTTATATCTCTTTCTTTGGAAGCAGAGATTAAAACTGAGTCTATTTGCTTGTTTTCACAATATACCTCTAAAATACCTGGACTTTAAAATAGTTTCTATACAAGCAACAAAGAAATAATAAGCAAGTAGTGGTCATCTAGCTTGTCCATCAAGAATGGTTATATGATTTTAGGTATTGTAGTCTCTTCACCACAAAAGGTGTCAAAATGCCTTCACAAAAAATTAGTTGCAAGATAACAGCTGCAGTGCATCTCATTAGACTACAAAATAGATGCATGCTGACTTAGACAAACATTTGTCTTCTGAAAACTTGAAGGGTTGTGAGTATTTTGACCTATCTGTAAATGTTTAAGCATAAGACTGTACCTCGTTTGTTTTATCAGATGCTGGTTGATTCAGTCACAAAAGTACTTGCAGAATGGGTAGATCTTAATTAAGTAGTAAAATAATGAATATTGTATATTCTTTGCACATACAGTCCTTAAACAAAAACAAAAAAGACCTTGTATGATTAAAACCTTTCTCCTTCATTCATGAAATATCTTTATTAAGGCTTACCTGTCTGCTTATCGCTAGAATTGCAACCCCAATTTTGAACTCCCCTTTTAGAAAATTGTGGGTACTAACAGTTTAGTATCATGGATACAGAATCTTAGGGGGAACGGGGTTAATTACAGTAATTTTAAGAACATGTTAGTTTGAAAGAAGGAGGACATGATTGAATGGATGGGCAGAATGGTGAAATTTCATGGTGAAATCTTTCAATTTTAAAATATAGTAGGTTATTAATAATATTGTTTGAATGCTACTCCTCAAATACTTTAGCCTGCATTCTTGAGTTTCATTATCCAGTGTATGTTTGATGAATATTGGGTTAGATGTGAGAAAACTGTCCTACAAGAGGAGATCCGTAATGTAAACAAACCATACGCTGAGTTATATACTGAATATTGAAGCCAGCCAATGTTTCTTTTTGGAAGGATGCAGATTCAGTCAAAAGGCTTTTGAATATTGTTTGATATCAACATTTGAAAATTTTAAAAATTCAGTGGGTTTGCTTTTTCCATAAAAATACTTGGGGGAAAAAGTGGATATGTTCTTTGCATCCTTTCCCAATTTTGAAACAGGAAAACATTTTTGAAATATTGAAAGTAAATGGGGAGTGAAATGAGATGAAAAGTCAGACTTTCAGTCAGGCTTGTCTTCTCTAGGAGACCAAAAAAAAAAGTGAAGCAGCTGCCTGAGAAGTGTAGTAATTCCTAATTTTTACCATAAGGTAGCACCAGGAATCAACAGATACTTTATACAACATAGCTGGTGGATATGATCAGATGCATCTCTGTCTTCTAGAACTTCAGGGTGTCTAAGCATCACCTGAAAACCAACATATTTTTCCAGGTTTATAAATTAAATCTCACACCCCTTAATGCTCAGTGATTCTTTCACTTTTTCCTCTATTTTTTTTTTCTAAAAATGGGCCAAAGAAGAGTGCTGAAGATTAGATAACATCCCGGAGGATAACTTTTAAACAAAACAGTTCTCCCCTTATTTTCTTATTCTGAGATACATTGTCATTAACAAAAATAAGAACTCAAATATTTGATTTGAGGAAACTTGGGTTATTGGTGCAATGAAATGCTAGCCCCACTTGAGTCAAGGTAAGGTGTCCACTGAATGAAACCAATCCAATATCAAGTGAACTAATCTTATAAGAAATTTCATAAGAATCATAGGCTTCCCACATTAAATAGGTTAGAACAGGCCTCTAACATTAGTATCATTGTATTCATATATGCTGGAGTTGGAGACTCCACCTGAACAGTCTTCTATTTGGGCTGACCTTGATTTGGAGGTGGATGTTTGGATTTTTTTTGAGAGTTGGGTTGTTCATACCAAACTGGCCTCCCTGACCAGGGGGTGACCAGCTTAGGGCCTTGTCTCACCTATACTCTCATTATTATATAGATTTTCCAGTCATAGTGGGAGGTAATATTAAAATAAGGAGTTGATCCAAATCACAGTTGCATGTAAGATGTATGGATGGAATTCTTGAATAAGCCTACAGAAATTAGGTCTTAAAATGACTGCCATTAGCTTTCTAGGTTTTTAGTAGGTGTTCTGACTTGTGAATAAAACGTGGGGGACCATATCCCAAACATATACCTCACATCTCCAAACTACACTGTACTGGCTAACTTAGAGTGCCTGAATTGTATCCCTAGATTCTCCATGGAAACCAAGGGAGAATGCCTTTTGAAAGCCCCCACAAAACATAGACAGCTGCCAGAAAGAAGTAAGAATTGCTGAGCAAACTGTATGCCTGAGTTTTCCAAGTCTTCATGGAGTCAAGGTTTTTCTATCCCCTCCAAATATGAAGAACTGCAGTCCTTCCAAAGGATAGATACCTGAGTTCTCATAGCGTATTTTGGAGAGAGGAGGCACCACTTACCACTTATGCATGATAACCTTATACAGAGCATTTATGTGAGGAATGAGAGGCATGAGAAGATTCAAATCCATATCATACCTACCAGAAGGGTGTACTATCCACATAGCTATGGAATAATACTTTTAATTGGTTGACACTGAGTCACTGGGCATCCAAGAATAAAGATTTTGTGACATCTGAAAAGTAAACAAACAAGTTGGAGCCTGAATCTGTAACTCAGAAGCTGGGGGAATCTTGGGCTCTAATCCCTGTCCTAAGGATTTATATACATTTTACATTAGGCAGTAAATAACCCTCTGGTAATATTCTAGAGAGAAGGCAACTAAGTAGGTTCCTAACTGAATATTGCTTCTTACCAAGCAGAGATCCTAATCCCAGCTGTGCACAGATATAGGTTTCTCCATGCTCCACTCCCACCCTTGTAGTCTAGCTCATCGTAATCCATAATTAGTGATAAAAACCACATCTACAATTAGAACATTGTTCAAAATATTCAAGCTGTACTTGTATTGAGCTGTGATCTGTACTGCTGCTTCTCCGTTATTTTTTGCAAAAAAAGAGACATAAAAATGTCTCTTGAGTCTGTTACTAAGCTAAGGGACTTCAGTGAGGGAGTTCTTCAGGATGGGATCCCAAACCCTTGAAGTCGAAGTGGAGGTAGGTTAGGGCATTGAGAGCTGCCGTATGTAGGGAATACAGCTGGCCTGGCCTGCTGTATCCTTTCAATGCTGGATTGAAGTCATATGGGTCTTCCATGTATGGGGACCAACTGACCACATCCTTGACATCTCCACACTCCACTGTTTCATGGATTATAGGAGATTACCCAGAGGTGTGTGCAGTATGCATAGAGATACCATATCCTGACAGGTTAGACATTTACAAGATGGGGCCACCATTACAGCTCCGCTCTAATGCTATAATACTTTTGCGCTTTCATGGCAGAAGTTTTGCTCTGGGTATTTTTGAGGACCAAGGATCATGAAACAGAACTTACACATGACCCATAATAGTTAAAATGATATGACATTGCTCTCTTAAATGAGAAAAATCTAAACTTTTTCCCAGTTCCCCCTCCCCCACTTTTTCCCTAGAAGATAAGATGAAGGCAAAACCATTTAGATTTGCATACATTAAGAGACACAGAATTTAAATAGCGCAATCTGCCAGTGTATCTCAAAGACATGAGAGGTGTGAAAGTAGGACAAAATACATCATGTATGCTGTTGGGCAAGAGGAGAAGGAAAGTGTGAGAGAGAAGTAAGCATGATTTCAAGCTGAGACCAGTTCAAGAACTGATTGCATTGGGCTGGCTAGAGAGAGTCCCAGCATATCTCAGAGAACATTTCCCAGTAGAATATGGAGGTTCCACTGTAGGTCCTGCATGTGTTGAATGCATGCAGTGGGGCAGCTATTAGATAACGCTCTTTATTTACTGGTTTTTTTTAGTATTTTCAGTGCTGAAAAGGTGTAGGACCAGCGAAGTCCATTTCTGTGTTTGGCCAGCTGCTGGCAAACAAAATAGAGAAGCCTGCCCAAGAGTTTTGAGGTAATGAGCTGAGTGCAAACTGTTGGAAATTGAGCCTAGTCCTGTGCATTGTCAGGTCAATGATTAATTTTTGTAATTTTAAAAAGCAATATATGCCACACATACACATACTCATATTACAGGTGTGTAGATTTGATTAGGAGTGTTCCATAGAGACTACCTGGAAAAGATGATAGCATTAACTCCCTGAGCTCACTCAGGATTTTTTCTGTTTGGGTTAATTTACCTTAATTTCATTTCCAAGTGTTCCTTCTGGTGAAGCATAGCATGTATACTATTTATGTGTGCTTTGGCTCACTCTCAATCTGCTCTATAAAGACTGTTCACTGTTTGAAAATGAGGTCATACAGGTTTCTTCCCAACAGCACTATGCACAGAGCTCTTTGATGGTTGAAAAAAAAGTGTTTGCTCTAATGACCATCTGAAGGCCACCTGTGGGAAGACACATAATGAGCGATCCAAACTAGGCAGCTGCAGGCTGTGCTAAGCTTGAAGGTCGTTTACAGAGATAGGGAAGTTTTGAGAAACTGAGTACTTGGCAAGAAATCAAAGAAGTTGGACTGAAAAGCAGGTAAAAGAGGATGTCAGCAAGGACGCAGATGTTACAGAACGAAGGCGCGTGGACAGAAGGCTAGCACAAATCATAGCTGAGTTACAAGCGCGTGAACAATTGCATGTAACCAATCATTATCTCACACGAGGCGCATGTATAAGGTTGGGGGCTATATAAGTGCTGCTATAAGCTATAATAAGGGAGAATAACAATACCCACATTAGGATTCATCATTACTCCGGTACCGCGACTCCCACTCCGTCGTCAGATACAGACCCGAATAAACTCCGGCAGCCACCCACACATTACATGGATTGATGATGTTTTTAATGAATACAAAGTAAATTCTGGAGCTGTACTGTTAAATGTGCCTGCAAAGTCTCCTGCACAATTGTATTAAAAGCTCTTCACATAATCCATTCTTCTATCCCTTTTTTAAGAAACATCCAGCCCAAAACATTCTGAGATTAAAAATAAAACATAAGCAACATCTGCATTTCTGTTCTTCATTAGATCAGAAAAGACAATGAGGAAAAAAAGAAATGGAGAGAAGAGGATCAGACAAACTCCTGTGAAAAATCCTATCTCCACATATTTAACACCACTGGATTGAGTTAGTATTTCTTGCTTCAGTGCTTTCAGCTCTGTGATCTGCTTGCTAACATAAGCATTGCTCCTTTTGCAATATACATTAAACCAGATTGCCTGGTATGGATCCCAGAATGCACTTTTTTTATAAACAAACATCACAGCAAATGTGAGCCAGAGATAAGATATTGGAAGACAAAGTGCAATGCAGTTTGCATTTCAATTTAGGATTAAATTTATACAGTACAAAAATGTATGAACAGGAAAAACCACCCTATTATAAACTACCTACAGATAGGTAGGCTTATCTGGGATACTAGCTGTAAGAAACATAGGAGCTACTTTTAAATTTTGTTTAAAAAACTCACATATTGATATTAATTGCATAGCTGATACCACAGTATTCCTTTCCATGTGGTTTCTAATGAGTAAGAGCTTGTGTCACCTTACTTAGGAAGAAGCAATTCAAGTCAGTATTTTACTTCCATTATACCAGTTCTAGCAATACCGAGTAGTTCAGCCATGGTATGGGCACTTCACAAACATACAAGAAAGAACATACCCATTTTCTGGGAAGAACCTCCCTTTAGGTTGATTAACATAACTTTGTCTATAGTTACGTAGTTCCCAAAGTAGATCCTGACTGAAGACAAAATAACAGGTATCATAGCACTGGAAGTTTAAAATCTTCAGGAAACAGACATTAAGTGGGTAGTGGATTTAACTATAACTATAACTATAAAGATTTAACTATTAATCTGGTGAAAAGTGAAAGAAGAGAGTTCTGAAGGGATTAAAAGTCATGCGATTCCAACTTTATTCTTCTCTCTATACTAGCAGAATTATTTTGGATGTGTCAGGTCTTCAGACCATTTGCCATTTCTCAATCTCTGATTTAAATTAAGATGCTCCCGGATGCAGGAAAATCAGCAAAGTTGTAAAGATTTTTTCCTCTTAATCTTACAAACACTTCATTTTTTCCTAAAAGTGCTAAGACTTTCACCTCCATATAGAATTTTCCTCTACCTTTTTCCTATTCTCATTCTTGAATTTTTCAAATCTTTCAAAAAAGCCTATTTTTCAATGATTACTTTTAAGGTAAGAAGCCTTGAAGTTGCTACTGTTAAAAAAATATGTTCCTTCACCCTCTTTTTTTCTTGCCAGCACCCACATTATAGTCTTCAGTGCTTTATTCCAGTGATTTAAGTAATGCATCTTCTGCCACTTCCCCCTATTTAAAAGTCTTACAGAAAACCCTGTTAAGAATGGTTTTGTGATTTTTCATCTCTACTTTTTTCTCTTTACTCATTTTCATCCTTTTCATGTTATAACTGTTTACCTTCATGTTCTTTCCAAATCTTTTCACTCTTCTACGTGCTTTTAATACTAGGTTTCAAATACACTTTACCACCACTTTCAGTAGCCAGCTATCCAATCAGCATTTAGTTTTCAATGTTTCATTAAAATAAATCCTGTCAGTCCCACAAGTCATTATTGCTCTTTTTGACTATGGCCTAATCTGTATGCCTCACTGAGAGTTGTAAAGCTGCCTTTAGGAGTTGTTCAGCAATACTGTGTACAGAAGAAGAGATAATTTGTCTTGCCTTGGTGAGTAAATGCTAAAATTATTACCGCTCCAGCAGCTTGTACCTCAAAATTATGTCTCTTCCACTTCTAGTATTGCTTCTTTTGGTATTACCAGAACTCAGTTCTCTTTGACTGTCTGTCTTCTATGTTAGAATTTTATTTCCCAAGGTTTTCAGTGTTTGTTTTCTTTATGTAACTTCATGTAGCCTTTTTATTCCCCATTCATTTTATAACTCCTCTAGAAGCTTCAAAACCAGCTTTATGTGTTAAATGAGGGTTAACTGACATGTTAGTATTTCCCACAATAGGACTGGAATTGCAGCTAGTTACCATAGTACCAAAGTGGAAGGAGGTAGAAGATGATATAGAGCCTCTACTTTTATTGAAGGGACACATAAGTGAGCGGCAGAGAGCAGAATTCTTCGTCACAATGTGAGAAGTGGCATGACTCTTTTAGGGAACATACGTATTTATTTCCTACCCAAAGCAATGAAAAGATGCAGCAGATGGTGATGTATTGTGTATCACCAAGTATATATTTCCAGCTCCCTGTCATGCTCAGGTGTAACAATAATTTACCTGGAGTAGGTTATAACATCACACTGTAAACTAGAGAGTCATTTGGGAGTGTGGAAAGTTAACCCATTATGGATTAAAAATAAAACTGTTGGTAGTAGTCTATCTTCAACAACTCCATCCTGTTTCGTGTTTATACAAACAGAAAAGCTACTAGAATTATCCAACAGCACCTTTTCTAGCTTTTATCTTCTTGTGATAAAGTCTTATTTTTTCCAAGTAAGAATTTTATAGCAAAATATTCAGAAAGTTTTTCACAGGGCAGAGAAGTTGAACAATACATGCCAAGTATGTATTAGAAACAGAAATCACATAGAAGTTTTTCTTTTATCTTTGGCACTGCTGTTATTTAATACAATAGTATATATCTCAGCTTCAAAGACTTGGATGCTGGAATGCTTTGCAATTACAGTGAAACATACCCACCTTGACATTTGTGTTTAAAATAATTTCCACTCCAAGTCCCGTTTGAAGGCTGAATTGAGCAGGTGGATTTGATTTTGTGGTTTATGTGGTAATGCAAGAGAACATTCTGAAGCTGTGAGTGTTCATTATCACAGACTTTTCTGGACAATAATGTCATACAAGAAACAATATAATGGGTTCAGAATAGCCTGTTCTTTCATCAGTTCAGGAACCTTTATTGAGAACCTATTTCCCACCTCATCCATTATAATAAATTTTGGAAAGATTTTTCTTTTTCTGTAGCTCTTATTGCCCACCACAGCTGGATACTGATTGGAAAGCAAAGCCATTATACACATGAATTAGCCACTGCTTGAACAATGCACTGCTCTGCCTGGACTCAAGGAAAATAAAAAGGGAATATGTGAATTTGGAATTTGGTGTGTATGTTTTGATTGCTAATTAAAATACAGAGGAAGATTTTGATAATGGTGTTCTTGCATTATTCCTGCCCTGACAGGATAGTTAATAAAATGTATCATACCAACTGGAAGCACAGCAGCCTATATAATTTTATCTGGAAAGGTCTTGATGTGCCTAGCAATTAATATTAACTGTTAAACAAACAGTTCTTTATTTGTACAGGATCTCAGAAGGAGCCAAAAGACACAGTTTTGCCCTCTCTTATATTGAAAAAAATGTTTCTTGTTCTCTGCCAGTATAGAATCATAGAATCATAGAA
>NW_009212062.1:0-22798 GCF_000690835.1 Fulmarus glacialis
ATTATATATATATATTCCTTTTTACTTGAAATAAATGCAGATTTCCATCCTGTCCCTTTTGGCTGAATATCTGTTTCCTTGCATTATTTTTCCTTTTTGTATGTTAGGATAAGGATTTGAGGGTTCAGCTTGCTGCTTCTCCCTAGAATTCCCTTTGCAGCATTGGTGACCCTTCGTTACAGCGGGCTGCCCTTTGTACAGACCCTTTCTCCTCCGTATTTATGTCTCCTCTTTTTGGTAGCGTATCAACACTGGAATACACTGCTGTTGCTGTCAGGGCAAAGGAGTGTTAGGGGAATGTTTTTAATAAACATATGGTTGTTGCATAATGTAGATGGAAAGCAGGCAGAGGAGACTGAGCGTGCAGGTCGTAAGCTTTCTGTGAAGTGCAGAGAACATAGGGAGGCACAGGCCATGGGTAATATGAAATTATTATGATACTATGTAAATTCTCAGGTGTTTAATGGACAACTTTTCAGTCTCAAACTACACATCTGGAAAAAGATGCAAGTTAAGTTGAGAGTTTTCGTGCAAGAGCATGTAAGGATGCATGAGAGCTGTTGTGGGAGCTTCTGTAACGTGAAAACTGTTTAATTTGCAACTGTGCAGATACAATAAGAATAATCCTAACAGGAGTGATAGGCAAGTGTGAAGTAGCAAAAAGAGGAGGAAGACGTAATTCATCTACTATATTAACTTGTTAAAACCAGTGAAACTGAAATCTCATTTACATCAACACTCATGAGAGGTATGTCTGTAAACGCCTGCCTAGGATCAAAGGAAACCATTATTTCATAGTTTCGGATGGATAGGAGGGCTCAAGGTATATAAATATGGTACAAGCAGGTATGAGGGCAATTTTCAGATCTGAAGCAGAGACGCTGTACAAGATTTTGCTTTACTTTTGTCTATGTTGCCAATATCGAATACAGCATGTATAATCTGATTAATTTTAGTAGGAGTGTATATTCTGCTACATTCTGGGACGTCCAGATGCAGGCTTTGATCATGGGGGTTGCTAGTCCTTGGCAGAAACCCTGGGGTGCAGCTGGAATGTACCGGTTGTATTGGATTTGGTGGCAGCACTCTCACTGGTGGGGAGGAGGATAATGGGTTATGTGTTTTGGAGTTTTAACTCTGAGCCTAATCGGTGATTTACTCTCTTCCAAGAAAATAGACTGTAAAGATATTAAATTTCTTACGAAGGTCCAAATTCAGTTAAATAAATTCAGTTAAATAGATTTCCAAAAGCAAGTCTGAGAGAGAAAAAAATGAGCAGTGTCTGCAAATGTCCCACTGTCTGGAAGTGCCTGATGGAGCTTTTAGAAGCTTTTAAGCTTTTAAACTTTTAAGAAGTTTCCTTTTGAAATGCTCCTGCAGCGAGCTTTTAAAAAATATGTGGAGAGCCTTGGAAACATTTAAACACGATGTGAAGCAAGGTTATGAAGGGACAATTAATACTGGGTTTCCCGATACCGCCTAGAGAAAGCTTGGCAGCCTTATTCACAGCGGTAGGAATGGCACTTCTAATTTCATTGTCAGCATTTGCAAGTGTTACTGTTGCAAATAACAAGACTGCTAATGACTCCCTGGACATCTCCTCGAAAGGGACTGCCTCGCTCGTAAGGATTGTAAACACATGGGTCTTGAGGAAGGACTGAGGCCTGACTGTGAAGCCGTCCGCATGAACAAGTGACTCTTCCAAGGTGTTTGATCTCCCTATCTACGCAGACTTGCCAGATTTGTCTGGACTTGGCCCTCCCTCAGCCTGGCGGGTGTTTTTGCAGCCAGTCGATGGCAGGGATGCACCACCCTCGTGCCTGGGAGCTTGGCACAGAAGTGCCTGCGGAGCCGGCGTAACGGTTGCAGCCGGCGGGGCTGGCGTCGTGCCCTGTGCCGCGTACAGCTTCTGTCTGCAGGGTGTACCAGGACCTGCAGGGGCAGAGAGAGTGCTCACGCCCAGGGGCTTCTTCCTAGAACATGCACTGAAGGCAGCAAAACTAAATCATGGACCTGACTTTAATACCTGGCTCTTTAATGGCAAAAAAAAAAATCACCGTTCCTTTCTCCTTCGGTGCTGTATGTTGTTCTGGAGAAGCAACTCTTTCTTAATAATGTCCTAGACTTTGATATCTGCTGTATTCATGGTAATGGCTTCTCCAAATATCCGTCTTCCACATTAGATTAAACCTATTTGTATGTTTACGGTATTTCTTCATGCTTTATTCAAACACAAGTAATCAAACAAAGAACAAATCGGGCTGTTATGCTTCAGAAGTCTCTCACAGTTAGTACTTAGATTTTTATGGGATACCAGAATTTTGCCATTATTTGTAATGACAATAAGTGTGCTCATCTGGCATCTCTCTCAGAAGGATTTCGTAGCACTTAAGAAACATGAAATATGCTGTAGCATGTTCCAGTCACATCCAGGCCAGATGCATAGCCATTGTACAAATGGGTAAGTGGGCAGAAAGTGTCATGCACAGTGTCAGTGGCAGAATTAAAGCTTAACATTTCTGACTCCTGGTTTCCCAGTCCAGTGCAGTACAAGGAAACTGCTTTGACTTCACAGTAAACATTTGCTTTGGCTTAGGTAAGAGCATGCTTTGCAACGAGCCCTTCCTTTTCATGGACTTCTAAACATGGACATTTTTGGAAGTCCCATGCTATACATCTTGGGATGAATCCATCCAGGCCTGTGAATCGTCTGGAGGAAAATTTCTTAGATTGGGATTCCTCTCCCTGTGGAATTACCAAATTGTCACCCTAATGTTTGTTCAGTGCATCCTGTTAGTAGTGAATCTGACATCAATAGATACATCCAGACTCCTATCCTATATGCGTCTTTATCCTAGTCTTTTGATTTACGCATTTGAACATTTACCACTGAGCTATACTTGTATTGGAATTATATACTTAATGACTTTCTGTTGATCTAATTAGCCTCAGACTGTTAGTGATGGCAATATTTATTTGGGTAGAATATGAACTAACAAAAGTCTTCACCGGCACCCCACCTCTTTGGATAGCTAACTAAATCTGTTTAACTTATTGTTGTCTTTTTAGTGCTGCGTTCACACACACTGAAATACTGCAAGAACTAACGCTTGGGTGTGAGGTTTTCTGGTTTTGTTTTTTTGCTTCTAATTAATCATTCACTGAAAAATGCAGTCCTAGGACAGTCTAAGGTTTTGCGAAATTGGGTCAATGCCACTGAGTAGTTTCAGTCAAAATAGAAATAACAGCAGATCGAAACAGTTTCAGTACTTTAAAAGGCTGGTTTTGTTTAAATACTTCCGAAAGCTAAGGAATTGAAAGTATAGGTTTACAGTATGTGGTCAGAGGAGAGTGGAACTTTTTTTCTGAAAAGCTTGGCATTCGCCCAGGGTGTGGGACGCTGGTTTCATCTCCTTTATGTCCTCAGGATGACTTGAGTGCGTATCACTCTTCTGGAAGAGTTCCTAGCCTTCAAGAGATAGATTAATTCCAGTATACCCTATGTCAATTGTTGACATTATCCCTCTTCTTCACTGTGTAAAATACAAAGGAAATATGCACTAAGCTAGGTGGAAAGCTACACCATAGATCAGTGCTTTAGATGCTCTTTGAAGAGGGAGACCTGGGTTTGCAGTGCTTGTTCCAATTATACCCCTTCAGAGGCAGAAGAACATAGAAATTAAAGACAAAAAAGGATGAAGCATTAGGTCTTTTGGTTGCTGTTAAACAGCATGGCCTTGACTAGGGAGGTGCTTATGTGGGGGATTTGGGGAATCTGCTTGGGTCTGTTGGAGAAGGAGGTAATTCTGTCCTTGCTGTTTTTTACACGATGTCCCCAAAATTTTGCTGGTAGAGATAGGATGCTGGTGTAGATGAGGCATTTGCTCCTATGTTTATGCATTTCATTCAAGTGGAAACATTGCCGCAAAAATCTGAGATGTTGTCTCCTCTGATCACCTGCAGCTTCATGTTCGTTCACTTCCAGGAGAGTGGGAGAGCTTCGAGTCCTTCTGGGTGGGACAGAGATTTGAACTCGGACTTGCCATATCCTGGCAGAGCACGTTAATCAGTTTGGGTGGATTTTGACTGCAAGGTGACAATCACTACCATTTCCTTTCTCTTACCTCTCTCCTCTGCAAATGTGTCTGTTGGGACACTTGACAGATGCCAAGAAAACAAAGATATGTTTTTGTTTTAGGAATGCAGGAAACAATTAGTTTCAGAACGCCCAAAAACACAGTTATGTGCCCAACTCCCTAATATGAGTGGGTTTCTCAGAAGATTTCTGTTTAAAGTTTCAGATCAAGCTGGCACCATCTGGAGTTTACCTGCCACTACATGATTAATTCATATGCTGATATGAAATATTTATATTTAATAAATAGCTCATAAAAATCTGTCTCCCCCTTCTCCTTTTATGTTGAGAGGGTCTCATAGCAATGAATGTTGTTGCACATGCAGGCAAGGAGTGTGGCAATACTGGAGAGATTTATTTCAAGTAATCACTATTCCTCTTCAGTAACTAGGGGGATGGAGAAGGTGGTACAGTGAAGACTGCAGAGAAGGCAATGCCTAGCATGCCTTTCCCAACCTTAAAGACTGTTGTAAAACAGATCTGTATAACATTTGGGCTTAGGGTGTTGGTGTGTCTTTTCAAAGCACCAGATTTTTGTGCGCTGTAGTGTTGCTGACCTTGCTGTGCCAGTTCACGGTAGCTTCCTCAGCTCCTGCCTGTCTGATAGGGGTTGGGGTAGGGGATTCATGCTAAGGCTGGTTTTGGGGCTGTCCTTTTCCTTTAATGAAAATCTTAAGGCAATCTGAGATACTTTTTAAAAATTTTATTTATATGAACTGATGAAATGTCCCTGGAACTTGATGTTTAATACATAAAGTGGTGAGTTTATACATTCCTGTGTAAGTGTCTTCTATGTCTGCTGCTCTAACTGGTTTTGTGTTGGTTTTGTTTTGTTTTGTGTTTCTTTTTTTTCCTAATATTTTGCAATAATCCAATGACTTACACTTTTTCTGGACTAGTCCAGTTTTCCAACCTTATGTTTCTGTGGCCAGTGACAGGGCGGGTAAATCAGGATTGATTTAGCACTGGCAGCTCTTTGTCAAGAGAGACCATTCAAGGGCTCTATGCAATGAAATTAAAACAAAAGAGATAAACAGATTTCAAATAAAAGTATGAACATTAGTAACATCAATCCTAAAGTTCCTTGTACCAATTTGTAGAATTGGCACTCCAGGTTTCTTGTTGCACACCGTGGATTTAGGCTCGGAGGAAACCCTGCATTTTTTGTTATCTTCAGCCTGTGATCACAATTTTATGCGCATAAATAGTGCTAGATTGTACAACGTCCCCAAAGACTTCTCTCTTCTACCATCAGGCAGATGCAGTGCAGGCAGTGTCGAAGCAAGCTGCCTACGTTATGCCGTGCAAATACACCTCAAACCTGACCTGGAGGGAATACATTCGTGGGTGGAAACACAGCCCAAGCTTCCCACCGTCTCAGTGCTCTGTCCCTCAGCTGAGGCTGTCGGCAAAGTTGATAATGAATCCTGGTGATGGGGATGACTTTTTTTTCTTGGGTGCAGAAGAGCCCAGTATGGTGATATGACAGTTAAAAAACCCATGTTATTTCTTTAGAGCTCGGCTTATGTTAAAAATAATCAGTTACCTCATTAATTTCTTCACATATTTGAAGATATTTTTCCAACCAGTGTTTTTATGTGTAATCTACTGTACTTCACAGGGAGCAGTATGAAACTATGGCCCATGGCTATGGCAGTGGCACTTAGAAAAGTGGGATCCTGCAGTTGGCTTTGCCACCAAACCTGGGAATGTTTCTTTGTGGTCTCTGTTCTTTATTCTTCTTTTAGCGCTTAAGAAATGATCAACTTCTATTCATAGGTAGTCTTGGAAGCTATGGATTAAAAGCCGTAGGAAAGATGGAGATAAGTTTGACTGAACTGGTTTAATTAAAAGCTGGTTTAAATAGGATTGAGCAGATTCTACCATTAACAGAGGTGAGGAAGAGGGATTTCTGATAGCCTTTTACTGAGTGCTACGGAGGAGAACTGAGGACCACAGGATTATCACTTGCAGTGTTGTTGGTTCTCACATCAAGCAATGCTCACTCTGACTACGGGATGGGGGGTCCTCTCTCAGTAGGTTCTCTCTTTCCTAATTTGTATTTTTTTGCTAATGAACTTAAAGGCCTTTAATGAAACTAAAAAAAAAAAAAAAAAAAAAAGGGGCGGGGGGCCAAAAAAAAAGAAGTCTAGATATCAGTTTCATTCCCTCTGTTGAGAGAATATCTTTTCTGGGGTTCTTGTTTCCCCGTTGTTTTATGGCCTTGCTCACACCAATTTTCTTCTTGGCTGGAAAAGCCTTAGGCAGTGCTTGACTTCTGATACTGTTAGGGTTCTCCCTTAAGGAGCCAGAGACATTGCCATTGAGTAGTCTTAAACTTCCTTCCATCGATCATCAGAGGCAGGGCTGTCCTGTTTCTGTTGCATCTTGATTCTGGAACTTGGATACATCATTTGCAAGAAAAAAGGAAACTCTTCCTATTTAAAGCCATGCAGCTTTGATTTGAGATTTGTCTTCAAATGAATTCTAACTCCAAGCAAAGTTCAGTCATAATGTTATCTCAAAATTATGAATTCCCCATGGTTTTCCAGGTGCTTGCCCAAGTTTGTCAGAAAATGTTTTAAATGGGAAAAGTCTTCCAGAGATTTTGATTTGTCTTGAAACCTAAAATACTATTTGTGGCTTTGTCATGATGCTTCCATGAAGAGCACCCTCAATAAGCTACCGCACAGACCTGTCCACACGTTACGTTGCTGTCTGGGAGGTGTTGATCAAAATCGGACACCTTTCTAAATCCTCATCTAGGCAGTTCTCAGGCCATGAAGTTCAATGGGACTTTTGCAGCATGGGTGAGAGGAGATGCTCCTCCTACTTGGAGAGCTGTTGTGTTAACTTGGATGGTCTGTGTCTTGCAGGCGTAAGATCATCTTTGTGGTTGTTTATGGATTTTTAAATCTGCGTAATCATTTGTATTCTTTGACTGCAGCTATGTAGGGAGAGCCTGAATATTTAATGGAGTATTGAACACTGCATTACTTTTCCATGTATGAACTTGCAGACAGTGTTTTGATGTGTTGGTTGATTTGTTTCTCAAACGCTCTGTAAGGCTAGAGGTCATGTGTATGAAATATTTTATACATGTTGTGTGGGTTTTAGGTAATTAATACTTTATGCTTACCCCTGAGATATGTGGTAGTGGTTAAAACTCAATTAAGTGGTGATTATGCAGTGATTATACTGAATCATGAATATTTCATTTATTTGATTTGAAATAGGAAATGAAATATATTGCTGCCATGTTGGTTTATTTCAAAAGACTTTGTCAAGACTAGCACATTCAAAATCTGTTCAATCTTCTAAATTTATTCTGTTGGGAGAGTACAAATATTTCTTTGAGGACTTTCTGAAAGGGATTGCGTTGTCTTGCTTTATAAGGATGCTTCTGGCACCTTTATAAAGGCTTTTTGCCTTGTCACCTTCAGATACAGACCAAAGTTGTATCACTGTTTATTGGTTGAGCTCTTGCTGATTGCACATTGAGAAATATATGTGATTGCAAGGCTGAAAGAAGTAAGATGGGTGAGACAAGTGTCTGTCTACCTGTACTCCGTCTTGGACAGTGGCAGGTTCTGTGACAGGAAAGGCCATGAGCCTGCCCACTGTCTGAGGTCCATTCCCTTCATACTTCTCCAACATATGCAGCACTTGGATCAGAGATGTTAGGGTGTAGCTCCCTTTTTATTTCCTTTAGTTACTGTTTTGGATCTGTCTTCCATCAGTTTGTCTAGTCCCTTTTGAATCTGTCTGCTTCTGCAATCTCCTGTGGCAACAGATTTCAGCTTTTGTCCACCTGCTGCATAAAGAGGTACTTCTTAAACTAATTCCCTGCTAGGACAAGGGGCATTAATTGAAACTAATGTTACAGGGCTTGACAAATAATAGTTCTGTATTCAGCCTTATTCAGCTGTGCATTCAACCTTGCTCTTGCCCATCAGCCGTGCATCTGTTTTGAAGGCTCACAAATCTTTTAGACCCTTCTTGAAAGGTAGCTGCTCCATTTCATTATTCATTGTGGTTGCACTTCTCTGTACTTTTGACTCCTAGCTACAATCACTTCTTGGAAAGCAGAAATTCCTAAGGGCGAAATTTGTCACTAGTATCTGCTGAAAATTTGGAAAAAGAGCTCAAACAGAGCTTTAAAATTAAGCTAATTTTAATTTCTAAGCTTTTAAAGAACTGTAATAAAATAACTCGTTGGTTTCAGTTGGATTCCAGTAGTGTTACTGACTTTTAGTTGTAACTTACTCTGCATGGGGTTATTAGTGGACTAAAGGATTTTTCAACACAGAGAGCTTAAGACCATGAAACCTACTTTGAAAAGTATGTATTGAGTCATTCCTCATGAAGCTTCATTGCTTTTGATAGGGCTGGCTAGGAGGTAAATCAGTATGTGTTCACCTCCTGTGCTGATGCCGAGAAAGAGGGAAACTAGTCCAGCATAATTTTCAAAACTCAGAGGCTTGCTTGAGCGTGCCTGTAGGAAGAGATGGACAGATTTTAGCCTGAAGGACTGTGGATAAGTGCAGCTGTCAGAAGACGGTTGGAATACATGTACTGCTTCTGCAGCAAATGCTCAGCTCCCTTCTGTGGTGTGAGCATCAGAAGGAAGGCTGTTTATCATCATGACTGACTCGTAAGAGCTGTACTGCATAAATCAAAGTTTTATGATGTGATTTATAGCTCACACTATTGTTTAGCAGTAAGTTTTGGTTTATATAGCTGTGCACATTTATGGCTGTACTGTCCCATTGTCTTCCAAGCAACAGGGCTAACATCTGTCCTATGATGTTTGTGCACCTCAAGGGAGAAGGCTGCGCGGTAGAGCTCTTGGTTTGGTTGGGTGTGTTGATTTTTCAACATATCATTGTGCACTTTAATTAGAAAAGGCAGAGAGAGATGCATTGTGCATTTGGAAGGAAAAACGGTGGTGTATGTGAAGGTTTCTGTCTTGTCTTCTTTCAGTAAGACTTGAGATATCAGAGTTTAGACTTGGGCTACTCTCAGAGAGGAAGCTTGTCTCTCCCTGCTTTCTCAAAGATGAGCTAAGATGATCTGCTAGAGAGCTTTGTGCCAGGTGGGTGAAGATACTGACCCAGAGTCAGCTGGGTGAAGATCGCCCAGCTAGGTGACCTTCCAGGTAAGAGGCATAGACCATGGAAAGTTTCTTGAGCTCAGTTTTGTATTGTATGAAACTCTGTTGTAGAGAGTGGAGAGAAAGTGTGGGGTTTTTTGGGGTTGTGAGTTGGGGGTTGGTTGGTTTTTGTTTTGTTTTGTGGGTTTTTTTTTTTTGGGGTGGTGGTGCTGTTGGGGTTTTGTGGTGGTGGTGGTGTTTTTTTGTTGGTATTGGTATTTTGTTGGGGTTTTTTTTGTAGCCTGTATTGTTGAGGGAATGCACTCTGATACTCAGTGCCTGTTGGATTTTCTGAGGCACTGGTGTCTTTATGGTATATCACATACATCTCTGTTAGTGCTGTAGTTGAACTGAGAGATGGCAAAGGCACCCACGCCAAGACAGTCTGCAGGATGAAGTGGGACTTCCAAGCTGTTGAGGTCTCTTAACTGTGCTCTGCCCTTGAAACTGCAGGCAAATTTAACCACTTGTGGATGTGCATGGTGAGTCAGAGATGATTGGAAAATCCTCAAAACACATTCTGCTGCCCATTTTGCCTTCCTTATCTAACCCTGTAACCACAGTGGTACCACTGTGGTCACAGTGGTGAGATACAGGTGGAACTGAAAATCATCTGCAGATTGTTAGCATTTGCATCCATGGCACTTTTACCCATTTCAATATTGCTATAAAGAAAATTGATCTTTTTGAGCCTTAATTTGGTTATCTGGACACAAACTGCTAGAGAAAGAACTGGATTATATGCTTTTCTCTAACCATTGGTAAAGATTTTCAGTAAACACCTGCAATTTCCTCCCTTGCTTTTCTGCAGATCCTACCATGGACTCTATGCCATGAATGCAAAATGTGACAGCAGTTGAGCAGCTGTATGGAGACCATTTGCTGTCATGACAAGGAATATTGCTTCATTGTTTGCTTTTACCCTCTGTTTGCATCTTGCTTTCTCTTGCTTCTTTTGTATTTTGATAGTCCCTGCTCCCTTTCTGTGTAGTGATTGTGCAGCAACGTCCTGGTTCCTGATTAGGGCTTCTAGATGCAACAAATGTTAAATATGAAATAATAGCCACCCTGACATACTTTCTATCAAACTCTACTTCTGGTGAATTTATTTCCTGGTTATTTCTTTCTGTGGTGCTAAGCACAGCAAACAGCTGCTCCTACCAGCAGAAACTCAGGAAAACTGACTTTCTTACTGATCGTTTTCCCTTCAGTCCATATGGATTTCTCCTTAGACCTAGGGGCAGATGCACTATGCCTGCGCAGTTGTATAACATGCTGTTGCTTGCTTTTCTGCCGTGAACTCATAATGAAATATCCTAAATGATTATAAAAGCTTTAGCACCAGCTTAATTTCATTTTAATAGACCAATAAAAGCAACCAGTGTGCAAGCTGCTGGCTCCAGTACTCCTGCATAAGCCATTAGCAAAACAACATTACTGGCTCTTGACAAAGAAAAACAGCAGTGATAAAACCAAGAATTGGCTCCAAAAAGAAGTCAACCAAGTGCCAGTGAATCCAGAGACCCACTCTTATGCACGCTGGCTGCCGTGAGCTCTTTGTTTGAGGTTGAGAAGTCGGCACTTTCTCATAATTTGTTTTACATTCTGCCTTTTTCTTTGTCTTCTGTAAATATCCTTTGCAGTGTTTCCAGCAATGCTGGCAACTGCCCAAGCGTCCGAGGAGCTTTTCCAGTTAACTTGCGTGCATGGAGACCTGACAGGTTTCGCATTTTATGCACGAGACTGGCTCATCTGGCCTCTTGTTATGCTTTCCCCCTGCAATACTAGCAGCTAAGGTATTTGCAACGTTATACCCCACATGCCAGGTACGATGTGTTGGCTTTGAAGAGCAGGAGTCTCCCTGTAAGGCCCAAAGGAGCCCCAAGATGTCCCTGCTACAAGGTCCTTGGATACCTCGCTGGTTGTGGGGAGGTGAGAGAGGAAGTGTGCCCATCTCATGGGACCCAGCACCTGGAGCTTTCTGTACTGGGCAACAACAAAAAAGTCCTGGGAGCCCTCTATTTACCTAAGGTTTGTTAATTGTGCCTCAAAGTGTGCCTATACAATCGGTATATTGTGTATTTCAAAGTACACAGAAACTGTAAAACTACCTACTAGCCCACATCAAATATAAACTAGTACCATCTGCTTATATATTATCCTCTACTGCTTTACTGTGTTTAAGAAACAAAAGCACTGCTCAGGTTTCAGTACCTGCATGGACAGCCAGTGGTCTGGTTTCAGACAGGGCTACCTCTCAGGATGTTGCACCCTGGTACTTTCTCATGTAAAACTCCCAGGTGGGCAGGTCAGAAGACCTCAGCTCTGCTGACACCCTTTTTTTGGATGGTTTGTGGTTAGGCTTTGCCTAAGCCCTCTGCAAAGGCAATACATGGTTCTGAGAGATTTGGTCCCCTCTTCCATGTCTCTTCCTTTTGTTTTCCTTCTTTCAAGCTGAAAAAAACCTACCTTTTTAATTTCACTTGCTGAATTTAAAGATGTCATGATCACTCTTTTCCAGGAAAAGCTTTCAGCATTTCAAACTGTCCTAAGACATTCACTGAGTATGAGCGTTCCCAAAAGCAGCTGATCAGCTGGAGCAATTTAAAAATGCAGTATGAGCTAGAACAAGACAGATGCTGAAGAGAGATGTAGGTGACCTCAGGGAGAGTGAGAGGATAGGAGAGAGGATGAAATTATCCTAAAACAGAGCTTGGGAAAAGAATTAATTTGCCTCTATTGTGCGTTATGTTCTAGTTTAGTTAGTTGTGCATTAGGTACAAATAAGGGAAGTAAGATTTCTTCCTGTCCCCTATAACCTGGAAGAGCATTTAATAGGTTCATATGGACTCTTCCTTTCCATCTCTTTGCTTTTGCAGAACTGGGTGAACAGCACAGCATCATCACCTTTCCCTCTTGTCCAGATCTTGTTTCTCTGTTAAGATTTGTTTCACTGTCCCTACAGAACATCAGCCAATCATCTAGGTGGATGTGGTTGCATGTATACATTTTTTTTAATTTATATTATTCTGGGATTCATTTGTGTTCAGCAGTGTCATTGGCAACAATCTAAGAGTTCACAATCCGGTGTCCTGGTCCCATGTGCTTCTCTCCGTGCTTCTTTTGACTGACCTTTCTAGTTACGAACTTTTGAAGAACGTTCATCCTGTTGTTTCTGGTCTCCTGATGTCATTTCTAGTTTAAAGGAAGTTTCTAACCTATCAAGAATGCCATTACTATGGTAGCTAGACCTTTAAAGTTGTGGGGTTTTTTTGTAGAGCTGTTCGGAAATAGGACAAGAATTTCCAAAAGATTTCCTTAGACTCTCAGTGCTTTGTGAAGTTGTTATTTTTAGTAATCTTTGCCATTTAGTTGTCAGTCTCACGTTGGTGATCTCCCTCCCCTGCCAAGATCAGCAGCTAGAGTCAAAGGGTTATGATTACTTTCAGGAATGAACAGGGAGCTTTGTAGCCTGATGGCTGCAGACAAAAAGTTTGACGTTTCATTCTCTTTGAACAGAATTATAAAAAGTGCACACAAAAACATACCATGTAAAGAATTCCAACAGTGTCCTGCTGCAAAACCCTACTAATTTCAGTTTCAAAGTGAAGAGTTTCTCCTGATGATGTTTCCTTTCCTTTCTTTTTATTTAAATGAACATTGTACTGTTCCAAGAGCAGTCCATGTGGATGGGCCTGGAAGAAGTCATCAAGTCATCTCACAGATGCAGTCATTCTGGATGTTGGGTTTTGGTTTGGTTTTTTTCCCTGCAAAATACTTTGTGAACATGGGGCCATGGTAAAACAGCTTTGTGGTGAGGGGTTTTTTCTTTTTCTCTGCCCCCTCCCCCCCCGCCCCCTTCTCCTACTAGCGTAAGGAAAAATTACCTGGTAGTATAGTTGCAAGCCCTGAAGTTTCACTGAAAGCTTCTGGCTGGACTGGGCTGTAAGTGTAAAGTGTGAAGAACTGGTTTCCAGAACAGGTTTCCAAACTGTCATACGAGTGCCACTGATGGCACATGAGCTAGTCCAGATGGATGCAGATACTGCCTGCTTTTGCACGTGTAGGATCTGTTCATATCGGTGTAATACCAGCTAAGTTCTCCTTCTGAAACCTCTGTGTTAAGTGGGTTGTTGGAGCTCAGTAATGACCAGGGTCTCATTTCACCCCTTCCACGCATCACTTTCATGTTGCAGTGTGTGCAGGAGCATTGCTGTGATGCCAGGTTTGTGGAGATGTTTCCTCTGTTTCCCTTGTTTGTCTCATTTTACCTAGTTCTGTAATTGCTCTTGTGGCACAGACGAGTGCTTACATTATTGGTAGCTCTAATACTAAATATCAAAGCTGAATAAAATAACTTCTGTGGTCTAGTTTCTTTCTTTGGAGAGAAAATAAAATGTTTCAGCTAGCCAGTATCCTCTCAGAGAACTATGCACTGAATGGATCCTGTCTGAGAGTGCTGAGTAGCAGCCACGTCTGTTTCAAACCACGAAGGCCTGGTCTTTTAGCATTGGGGACTATAGCCTATAGGTCTTTACCTGGCTGGATAGGTGCCTGTATGCCTTGATATATGTATTGTCTCATGATGTGACCTAATACGCATAAGCATCTTCTGTCACGGGAGCAGACATGCATGCAGGGAGCAAGCTGCGGACAGCCAGAACAATTAATTTAACATGAATAACGAGTTCAGCTGTATTACTGCTGTCTCTGTAGATACCGGAGGGATATGGCTTTGCTCTGTTAAACAGCAGGAGCAAGGGAGCAGGAAGGACTCAAGACACCCTTTCTGAGCAGGGTGAGGTCAGGGAGAGCCCTAAAGCCTGAGGAGCAGCCGGAGGCGGAGCTGTCTCCAGCAGGGCTCTCCGTTGCTCTCACGATTGCTTTGTCCCTTTGCAGAAGATTCCCCCAGATTCACCTGGCTGCCCTTCTCCGCCCCGGGGTGAGGGCAGGAGCACGGTGCTGCTGTTGCTGTGGGCGCTGCCTGCCCGCTGTGCCGGCCCTTGGGCGCTCAGCAGCGGCGTGCTTCGCCGCATCTGTGCCGCTGGTTGCTTTTGATTTAAACTCATCCCGTGCTTTACCTGCAGGAGGGCACAGGGCCGTGTGTGAAACTATTCTTTACGTCTAGTTTTCAACCCAATCAACCCATCTTCTTCCCCACCTCAATCATGTTCGCCAGGCAGTTTATTTGATGTTATAGAGAGATCCGAACCAGAGTCTCTGATCTGTTGAGTGTTGGATGAGCCTTTGCTTTCGCAAGGAGGAATAGTGCTGCTTGCCTCAGCCAGCGGCGGGGAAGTCTCGCCAAAGGCTGGGTTGTTGTAGCCGCCTTTTTTTCCCTCCCTGGAGTGGATTAAAACTGTATCTGAGCATAATAAAGGGGTCTTGGCAATGTTGCAAACTTTGCCTTTTTTTAAAATTTCTTTTTCCCCCCCTCTTTAACACTGTTACTTACCATGTTTTAAATTTTGCTCTGCCAGTCGGCCTTTAACAAGAGGAGAACATTTTTTTTTTCACTAAATATTACCTGCTGAATGCTCTGGCTTCATGACCTCTAACTGTGCCTTTATGCATGTGAACAAGGCAAATGAAGCCCACAGAGATAGAAGCTCTGTATTTCCAGTTATAATCAACAGTTTCCCAATTTCCCTATCAGTTCTGAGCCTTTGAATTTTACTCCTGTACCTAAGTCTTAATTTTTCTTTTGTACTTCATCGCTACTCATGGATGTTGTGTGTGAATTTATAAGCATTGTCTCTCTACTAATTCTGCTCAGTCTAGTTTGTAAGTGAGTAAGCTTGAGAAGATACTTAGCAACTGAAGACAGAGCTGCAAGAGATACAGCAGAAATGCTTATTCAGTTATATCTGACTTCAGTACTTCAAAATTGGTTTTAGTATTTAGATGTGGTTTTAGTTTTTAGATTCACCTTGCCAAGCTTAAGAGGCATGTTTGGTTTCATTTCTGTTCCCTACAAATACCAAGTATTTTATTATTTTGTTCTGTACTAAACTAGGGAAATCCACTCAACCAGACTATAGACAAGTTGGTTAAAGACTTTATTCAGGGAGAAAAGCAAGCGAAACCTCCCTGTGTAATGCGTTTCACACCAGAAACACTCGATACTTAAAATAGAAAGAAAAGTCAGCTCTTCAGCTGTAAAAATGTTTTCCACTTCATGAATTTTTATTAAGCACACTTTTTTTCCTGCTATGCATGTTAGCAAGTCTGTGAGCCTGATCTAATCAGCTGGTGAGTCGACTAATAATTTTAAATGAGAAAGAAAAGGCAGGAGGAAATGTTTGGTATGGACGTCCAGTGGTCTACATCATGTTGCCCTCCTGCCCTTTCTCTGCTTGCTGTAGTCATTGACTTGCCTTTGGCATTCTCATGAGCTAAAGTATCTGCCTCCTGCTCAGATAGCCTTGTGCCAGGACTGAAACTGGAGCATATTGTTCCATCGTTAAATGGGCAACGCTAAATACTTGGGAAATTAACAACAGCTGCAAGTTCTTCAGCTATTTTTATTTGTACTGTGGCTATAATTTTTCTAGTGTGTTTGTGCTGAAGTCAGAAGAGGAAAGGAAAATAGATCCCCCAAGAGGCTGACTTTTTGTTTTTAATTAAAAAAAGGCCCTGCCGAACAAAAGCATCCATAAAACAAATAGTACCAAGGGCAGCCTAGCAGTTTATTCAGTGTTACGTGGGCCCCTTAGTCTGGTTGCTGGTATGACTTTCTGGGGGTTTTAGTGGCACCTCGGCACATGGTGAGGTAACCAGCACCTTCCATGGTCAGCCCTCTCCTTAAAAGTCCTATGGCTAGTAGCATCTGTTTTAGCCTTTTGTAAAGGTTGGTGGCAGCAAAGCAGTTTTCTGTTTTATTTATGTTTTACGGTCCTACCCAGAGACACAAGCCAAAAATCCCATGCAGCCACTCCGTTCAGTGGTATTTGGCTGAGGCCCTAAAATCAAGCTAAGAAAGCTGAAGAGAATGATTGTAAAACAGGTTTTCTTAAGTATCCTGTAACAGTCCAGTGACTCAGATTTCTTCCCGGAAGTCGCATGATCATGTGTCAGGAATGACAAAGTAGAGCCCACGCTTTAAAACGAAAGGTCAGTGTGCATCCATGAATTGGCATCTTGCCCCGGTACCAAAGGGGTTCAGGATCCTGCTCTGCTCCTTCAGCGCCAGGCAGCTCTGCGGGAGATGGGGAGATGATGCTGTGGGAGAATGGATATCACAGCATTAGTTTTTGGTGCTTTTTGGAGCACCTGGAATTAATATCCCTTACTAAGGAGTTAGGATGTTGTCTTGAAGTTTGCAATGTAGTGAGCAACAGCAGCTGGAAGGGTCACTAAGGGGAAAAAATGAGGTTTTTGCTTAATCTGTGGCCTTTTTAATATTCTGACTAAACACTTGGTGAATGCAGGAGTGAATGAGAGGAAGCCCATCCTGAAGCATTACCCTTTCTGAAAGTACAAGAAGACGCTCCTTAGAAGCCTTGCTATTGAGCAACTGTAGGAACCAGACAAAGTGCATTGTTCGTTTATTTGAAAAGCAATTTAGCAAGAAATTTAGCAAGAAGGTTTTTTTCCTTTAACTGAGGAGAGAGGTGGTCCAATTCTTTTGTCTTTCTATGTGACCCAACTCATGGCAAGACATCAATTCCTTAGGCTGGACATTATTTTAGAAAAATGCATACCACTGTGGGAATTCACAGCCATTCCTTTAAGAACATTGAAAATATGTTGGTATATTTCTGGATTTGAGTGGAAATGAATAAGGGAGGTGGCTTGCTGTTCTTACTCAGTAGCCTAAAACTTTAAGGGCAAAGCCAAACCTGTTCCCCCTAACGCTTATTCACGTGCTTAACTTCACTTCCGTGAATAGTAACAGAGTGTCCTCTTCATATATAGAGTCCTATTCACATATTTGAAGGACTGAGGCTTTATTTGGTAACTTATATCTGATTTGGGAGTCTGTAAACTGGGGTGAAGATTGCTGCTGCTATAGAGAGACATAGGTTTATTGACATGAGTTGGCACCACTGCATTTAAACTATTAGAAGTTTTCATCTTTTCATTGAAAAAGAACAATGTCGTGGCAAGGGTGAGCAACCTCTCCGTGGTGAGGTGCCAGGCTTTTCCTCTCCCAAATTAGAGGCTAAGCACACTGCAAAACAAAGGGTTTTTTTTTTTTGCCTTGCATTGTGGGAAGATGGTAACAAGGTTTCCGCCCTGGGCTGGCGTGAGGAACTGTAGCTAATTCATGGTGTCATGCTTCTGTGTCAGAAAGGGCTCCTGGCTGGAAACTTAGTTGTAGGTGAAAAATGGGAGCTGCTGCCTTGCATGGAGGAGAGGTGCACCAGCCATCTGTCTGCAGTATAAAAATGACAAAGCCGGTGGAGTTGTCCCCTCACCAATACCCTTCACAAGATGCTGTCATTCCTCTATGGTGGCCTGCCATTTAGAGTCTGCCTCTGTGATTTCTTTGGCTGCCACCCTGTTGGTTTCTGACTTCTGAAGCCTGTTTGGAAAAGTGCTGGGAAGAAGCCTTGACTGTGGCTCAGAGTTGGTGCTGTTTGTTCCAGTTAGCCTCTTTACTGCTTGATGGTTTTGTTTCTGAGGAGCAGAAGGGAGGAGGGGAGGTGACTTGATTGAAGTCTGATGTCCTTCTGGATAATCCACATCCTGAAAACTACGCCTGTGGGGTCACAGGAGATGACTCGGCATGATTCTGGTTTGGTTCTTCACTTCTTACCTGTTAACTCCAGCTGGCGTGCACTCTGGTGAAAGAAGAATTAGCCTCAGATTTTATTCCATCTTCTCATCTTGCCAGTTGTCTTGGACCCGTCATTTCCTTGCTCGCTGCTCTGCCCTGCTGCTCCTATTCCATTTCTTTCTCCCGTCCGTGAGTTTATGTTTGTGGTTACAGTCTAAAGGGCCCTTTGCCTGCACAGAACTGCCCTGGAAAAATGTAGGAACTGTGATGCTGCTTTAGTGCCGTCGTTCTGTGGTGCTGTTTCTCCTCTGGGATGAACCCTGTAGCGCTTTGGAAGAGCAGCTGGCAGGCCTGTGAAGAGAGGGCAGCAAGCCAAGCTGTGTCCTGTGGAAGCAGAGCAATGCCCTTGATACCTCTGGAGTTGCCCACTGCTTGCACAGGGCTTGAATTTTCTCTGAAAGTTCAATTTACACAACGTTGTCAATACTGACCAAATACATGAGTGCGTCTGTGCTCATTTCTGAGCTATTGGTGCTATTTCCATCTGTTAATGTGGGCACGCACTATTAAAATCCTCAGCACTTTCAGTCTAGTTGAATAATTTTCTAGCTACTAGGTTTATAAATTAAACATTTATTGCCATATCTCATGCTATTATCCATCCATAGCAATACTTCCAGGCAGGGATCTTGGGCTTTTTTGGAGTGTAGACCACATGTTAATGGAGTGCAAATGTTTCATTTATACCTCATCTCACTCTTGCAGTTCTCAGTTGCAGAACGTCCCTGAGGTAACCTCAGATATTCTTTGTGAGGAAATAACCTTAGTAAAAAGATTTTTGATGTTTGTGTAGTCGGTGTCAAAGGGAAGAAAAAAAAGCATCCTGACTTTTTTTTGTGTCTTGTCAAGTAACTTCCCCACATGCGAATATGATCTATCATCTGCAAGCAGGAATAAAGAAGAACGTAACATCAGATGAACCACACACTACGAGTGGTAACTAGCGACCCAACAGTAATAACTAGGAAACTTGCATTGTAACTCTTATTAGAGGAAGCTGAAAGCTTGATGGGGTCCCAAGAAAATCCACATATATGGACAGGTATTTGAGCAAGTAGCATGCACTGATTGAACAAGAGAGGAGTCATGTAAAAAGCTACATCCAACATGTCCTTCATCAAGTTGTGAAGTGGGTGGTTTGAGGGGTGAAAAGCAGGACGAGCCAAGACATGGCTCCTATACCAAGATATTATTTGAATTTGTCTGGTTATGTGTATGTAGACAGTTATCTTTGGAACCTGCAGTAGGTCCTTTTTTCTTTTCTATTTTTTTTTTTTCCCCCCTCCTTCCAGGAAGCTATTTTGAGTGTGGAAACACTCAGGTGATCACTCAAACCAAAGAAATGATCCTCTTAGAAAAAATGCCAAATGCTGGTATGCTTTTGATTTAAATTAAGAGATTTGTCAACACTCTTAGTGGATTATGTTGAAATTTGACAAACAGGGACATTGGAGATTATTGTTTAGATACATTCAGGCTCCTAATAGAAGAAAAGCAAATGTTATGGTCTTATGTAGGAAGTTACTTAATTTGGAAAAATGCTTTGCCGTTAGTAGGCATCGTTACTTGCCAGGAAGGGTTGACTATTTATTTGCTGTTCTAGCCCTTTCATGGGAAATACTCCAAGGACAGATGCTTAGTATTTCTTCCTGCTCAAATAAGTAGTTGTGAGGTATAGCTGTTGGATTTGTCTAACGGAATTTAATAATCGTATGTTATCACTATGTCAGTGTATTGGACTGTCTGAGTGGAAGTCAGTTTAGGTTCTTAGTTTAATTTAAAAGGCATTGATGTTTCAGTCTACCTGGTGAGTGTCTGCCCAAAAGCCACAATAGAGCATCTTCCTGAAAGTTTGAATTGACTTGTTAAACACAAATTACACTCGGTCAAATTCTTCTGCTGTTTCTTTGTTTGAGGAGAGTTTTGGCCTGAAAAAGATATGTGTTTTCTGCCAATCAGTGGGAATTTCAATAGATTGTGTGCAAGAACAGAAAAACCTGATTATTAGCCTGGATGAACCCAAACCCATAAACTCCTCCCAGTGTTCCAGGAGCCGAGTCCCAAAGCAAATAGTTTTCTGGGCTGCAACACAGAGACGATCGTATTTCAGCATTCTAATATTCATACTAACACAGCCATGTTCAATGAGCTAGCCTTGCAGACCAGACCATGTTCAGCTTTGCTGTGTTACTATGAGTTTTAGTATTTACTTCAAGGTAGTTAGTCTAATGTAGCTGGACCAGATGAACTAAAGTTTCCTTTAGAACTGTTTTTCCAGTCCCACTTTGGTCATTAAACCAGATTGGATCTGTACTGTAAATTATACATCTGTACCTTGAGAGATTGAGACGCCTTGTGAGGATGTGAACAACACAGTAATGATGGCTGTTAATGGAAATCTGTAGATAAGCATCTGACAGTGGGGCTTACAATTCACTGTTAAGCAGGAGGGAGTTGACCAAGAACAAAGCTTCCCCCAGCAGAGTGTTGAAGTAAATACTTCTCAAAGAAGTATCTGGATTCTGACTTGCTGGGGTTTTTTAGAAACTGGTTTTCAAATATCAGAATGTTTCCAAGGTAACCTCTTTAATCTCCACTATATTCAGATGCTCACTTGTTTAATACACACGTAATGTGTGTAATCTGATTTAAAATTAACAGATGCTCCTAACAACAATCTAACACTAACCATGATGGGTTTCCAGGACAAACTCTTGAAGATGAGAACTTGCCTTGGCCTTGCATACCTTACAGGGAAACAGCACTTAGATGATATTTCACGATTATCGATTTCTTGTGTTCCCTGCACTGGATGTGTGATTGGTCATGGGCTCTGCATCTTGTTTCTTGAGCCTGAGGAGTCGCTACCTTCACTGTTACAGGTGTTTTCAAGACTTCAAGGCACAAAGGGTTTTGATCCACTATTTGCAGTTTTGGAATAAAAATCTCAGAAAACTGAAAAGGGAAAAGTTGTATTGAATAAACAAATATTTTGTTTTCCAATGACTCCTCATAAGAAGGATCTGAGGAAGGTGTGCATCACTGGATTAAATGTCAAGAATGAAAAATAAGGGTAGTAGGGAGGGGAGCAAGAGTTGCTGTGATTATGCAGCTGCGCTCTCTCCTGTCAGCTCTCTGGCTCTCTCTCTGTGGAACAAATGAGCGCGTGGGGGATGCATAACATCAACAGAACAAAGCCCAGGAACTCCCAGAGCAACTGCCCTGAGTCCTGGCAACCATCAAAGAAATCTATCTTCCTGCAGCCTTTGATGGGCTGTCATAGCTTAACTAACCAGCATCCGTAGCACAATGCTGTGACTGCCTCAATCTTGTCTGCGCTGCAAGTGACTGAGAAGATTGAGTTCTGAATCCATCTTCCCTTGCTCAGTATTTCTTTGCTTTGGTTTTATTATTATGGGAGATGAAAGACGGCCCCTGAGGATTTAAATACTAGGTAATTTAAAGGCTGTTTTCATTCTTGGGATGGTGAAGCAGAAGAATGAAATGTATGGGCAAATTTGCTAGTTCAGCATGAACTGAAAGTGATGAATACTGGCATGGCTTTAGATAAAAATAAGGGAAATCCAAATCTAGATTTTCCTCTTAATAGTACTCTAGATAGTATCAGTTCCTGTGAGGAGTAAGTGCCTACTTAGGGTTAGGGCTGGAGGTGAACCAAGCTTCCAGTTCTTAGTCAAAGGAAAGCAAGTTTGGTATCTGTGTCCTGATGGTGACACTGAAAGTGTTACCTATGTTCATTAGAGGCTTACAAGTGAAATCATTGCATCACCAAATCCTTTTATCTGTAAAAACTAGTATTTGTTTTGTTTTTAAAGAGACTGAGGGTGGAAGTAGTGAATATCCTCACTGTTGGCATGGTCGTCTTTTCAATTCCTGCCAAATGATCCCTTCCCTCCACATCCCCTACTTTATGGGTTGTTTTATAAGGTGACTTATGACTTACTCTGTAGTTAAAGAATGCAAATAATAACCTTGCTTTTATTTCTCATGCACATATAAAAGGAAACAGAATAATTGCAGAAGCTAAATTCAATTTTGGAGCTGTGGAACCTGCCCAGTACCATTTGGAATAAATCAGCCGTTTCTAGTGGAGTTGGGAAAATGTTACATCTGTTTCCTTCCAGTTGGAACAAAAAAGGCTACCGCTACCCCCTTGAAGCTCCAGTGGAATGTAGAAACTTTTTTGCTTTTCTCGGGTGAAAATGCTTTCAATATGTGGCATGCCTCATGCTTTCTTGCAGATCTGCCATTAGAACTTTGAGTGTCAGGTCAGTTCCACCAGGAAGGTTTAAAACCCTCCCAGCTTTTATGTTTGTACAAATGTTGCCGAGTTCATGGGTGTAGAAATAAGAACGTAAAGCAAGTCCTGGTGTTGAGGATCTCTTGGCGCTTTCATAAGCATCTGGCTTGACATTCTGACGTAGGTCCAAGTTGGATATTTCACGTAACAACAATAACTATCATAACTATGGTTTGCCAAACATTTTGAAGGTTGGATAGGGGTGTTCCATCCAAGGCAGTCAATTGTCGTTACTAATTTCTCACGTTAGTGCTCACATGCGCCACGAGCTATGTCGTCAGTGCGACTGCTGCAGACATGAGAACGGAGTGAGGTGGTGTGTGTGTCGGGGGGGGTTACACCGGCGATTTATCAAGACCACAGGGCGTTACAGCCCGGGGCGCGCGGGGACGGCGCGGGGCGCGGCCC
>NW_009212063.1:0-2171 GCF_000690835.1 Fulmarus glacialis
AAATTTCTTCACCAAAAGGGTTTTCAAGCATTAGAACAGGCTGTCCAAGGAAGTGTTTGAGTCACCATCCCCGGAGGTATTTAAAAGATGTGTAGACGTGGCTCTTAGGGACATGGTTTAGTGGTGGACTTGGCAGTGTTAGGTTAACGGTTGGACTCAATGATCTTTTCCAACCTAAATGATTCTATGATTCTATTCTATGATTCAATTCTGTCTCTTCAAGATTTACCTACAAAGTAGCTGAGTGTGAAGAGAAAAAGGAAGAGTACATATATAATAGTCAAATAACTACCTAAGAACTTTTACTTTCTGCTTTAATGTATTTTTCAATTGTAAAATTCTCTTCTGATGTGAAACTTTCCACGTTTGTATAAAAGCTGGATGAATAATTGATTATACGTGACCTGATAAACGTGACCTCCTTTCCAGTTTTTCTATGATGAAAAATTCTCCGATGGATTTGTTATTTGAAATGACCACTGGATCACATATAAAATAATTTTGATGTCCTCATAAAATGAGTTCATGTTTTGTAAGAATCCCGTATTTTAAATGTAGGCTGATTTGACTGACCATAAGCCATACTTACTACATTCTAAGGCAAGGTGATGGTTCCTTAAGAAATATTATTTCAGATTAAAATGTTCTTAATAATTTGGAATTCCATAATTTATTTTTCTGTGAACTCCCTTGTTGTGGGCAAAAGGGAACTCATGAGCGGATACAAGAATTTATTATTAGTCGAGTTATCTATTTTTTAGCAATCTAATAAAAATACAACAAAAGTTTGTTAGTCCAGGTGCAATGATACTAACATCATAGCACAGATGATCTAATTTTTATAGAAAATCTTTATTGAAAATACATCAAAAAATGTTCTACAGAAATGTTCTAGTATGTACACCTTTTCTCTCCTGTTATGCTCATCCTTCTAATGCACACTGAGTTCTAAGGCTGACAGAACTGGTTTTCCTCAAGAAGAACGTGGACAGGGAGTTTCCAATGCCTAGTCAGTGTCCTGAGTTCTCTGTCAGAAGGAGTATGGTCTTGGTGGAGGGAGTTTCTTCCTCATCTGTCTTAGAGCTGGTTGGGGTTATTTTTATGTGTTTTCTGACACAGTTAGCTTACGCGCTCTTTCTTCACTCATTCATAATCAAAGTTTAAATCTCCCTATATCTTAGCTATTAGCTAGTCACTTAATAGGGTAACCTCAGCCACAGTTAACATACAGGGTCAATATTTATTACTTAAAGACAGCCTACATTTCTTAGACCTTTCCATACATAGTATTTACAGAGCTAAGCTAAACCAAGTTAGGCAATAGTCACCTGACCATTTGACAGTTTCTGTAATGACTGAAACAAGTTAAAATCAACTCAGGCCAAGTCAGGTCCAATCCTGGGGCCCTGCATTTTTATATCAATACAAAACTTGGAGACTTTCACTAGTAATGAAAATGTCATTTTTATTGGACAACAGTGTGTACACAACAAAATACTGCCCATAATATTATAAAATATGCAAATGAGCTCATTTTTACTTTTCACTCCTCTCTTTATAACTTCAAATGCTACATTCATGCTTTGTGTATCTGCTTTACAGTCAATTGATACTGAATTCTTGCCCATGGTGAACCTTATATTCTTTTCTGAATGAGTACTTTCCAAAACACAGTCCTGCAGTCCACCTATAAAACCCAAATACCTTATTTTTCCAAGTCTACTTTTGTAGTTGACCAAACTGAAAATGAAGATAATTGAAACTGTTCTGGTTTCAGCTGGGATAGAGTTAATTTTCTTCTTAGTAGTTGGTATAGTGCTGTGTTTTGGATTTAGGATGAGAATGTTGATAGCACGCTGATGTTTTAGTGATTGCTAAATAGTGCTTACAAAGAGTCAAGGACTTTTCAGCTTCTCATGCTCTACCGACTGAGAAGGCTAGAGATACACAAGAAGCTGGGAGGGCACACAGCCGGGACAGCTGACCCAAACTGGCCAAAGGATATTCCATACCATATGACATCATGCTCAGTATATAAAGTAGGGGAAATCTGGCTGGGGTAGTCACTGCTCGGGGACAGGCTGGGCATCAGTCGGTTGGTAGTGAGCAATTGTTTTTCATTTGCATCACTTACTTATTTTCCTTGGGTTTTACTTCTCTCTCTTTTTGTT
>NW_009212064.1:0-4859 GCF_000690835.1 Fulmarus glacialis
ATTAATTAAATAATTATTACACTATTAGGTGATAAGACTAAAAATAACACTTACTGGAAAAGATTTAATGGACCAAACAATTTCACTGTTCTCTGGAACCCATTTGACACTTCCAACAGTGGTTTTAAACTTTGGCGAGTCCGCATCATTTGGAACTGGAATGTGAATCTCCACATTGTTGGCAGTTGATCTACGCTTAAATTGACTTTTTGCCTGATGAAGGGAAAAAAATCAGAAAAGCAGGCCTCTAAATGTTTCCATTATGCAAGTGAGTTCAGAGAGCTGCAAGACACACAATTCCCCTCCACCCCAATCTACATACTGAGAAACAGAACTGTAACAGAGAGATTGCAATTTACAAATGAAGTTTTCAAAAAGATGCAAGTCCCACAGAAATACTAAATACTTGTACAAAAATGCGAATACTGCTGGTCAAGCTTTGAAAACAAATGAAAGAGAAGACTAAAATTAGCCATAATTATTTTAGAACTTCTGACCTTGATCATGTACTCGATGCGGCTGTGGGAATGTTTTTCAATCACAGACTCAATCCAGATCAGTGGTTTTACCTAAGGGGGAAAAATACTTAACAGCTGCAGGTTTTACTTTGACACGGTCATGAAAATGTTGCTTCCCCTAAAGCTACACTCAACACGTGAACCCCACAGAAAACAGAAAGTCTGTGGTGTTCGAAATGACAAACAAGTTGTATTTACACAAATGAGCAAGCACTGATATACCAACAACCAAGTGTTACAAGAATTATAGGCTTAAAGCGGTATGTCTCAGATTAATCCCTAATAACAAAAAGTTGCATTCCAAAATATTTGATAATTTAACACATTAGGGACTGAACTATGACAAGCCCTAAAAATAACTCTAATTCAAACTACTGCCCTTAAAATAAAAAATTAATACTAAACTTTTCATTTGTTGTCTCCTGTGGCATATTATAGACCTTCTCTGTACTGAATTTTTCCTTTTCTGAAAGGAAAACTACCCTTATCACTGTGGCTAGCATACTCTAATAAAATTAAATGACTGTTGTTGTCAAGCACAATGAATTGCTACGCTGACATTTCATCACGTAGTTAACTTAAAAAAAAAGTCACTGCAGCAATGGTATTTCAGAAACAGTTTCAATAGCAGTTGAAAATATAGAGCCTTATTGCCAAGTTACTTGTAAACTCATTCTTACTTCCTCCAAAAAGACCGAGCACAAAGTTTTGCTATTAATGGCTGACTTTAAAACTACTATGCTGCCCCACACTTTAAGAAAAAAATAAAATAAAGAGAAAGCCATTAGCAATTTGCCTACAATCTAAAACATTCTCAAATAATAAAATCCTATAGTCTAGATCCATACATCTAGACTTACGTGGGTATTAAGACGATACGACATGAGTTCAAACTCTCCATCAGGTGGAATGAAAGAAATCGTCCTGTCGTTTTCAAAGCGAGAGAGACGAACACACTGGTGAAACTTTACATCTTCCAGTTCTACCGATTTACTTTTGCCACCTAGCAGAAAATACACATTTCAAGGCGCTACACAAATTACATCCGACATCTCATCGCAGCCAGTTATGCAGCAAAGTAGTTGTCTGCTGGCATTTTAGCCAATACTTTCTTTAGCTTGCTCTAGGTTTTTAGGACTACAGAAGTCCCAGTGAGAAAAGAGATGAGGAAGCCCAGATGGTTACCATGTATTACCACGGTGTTCCATCTTTGCTTGGTATTGTCACACAAGACCTAATGTGGTTTTCTACACTGACAAAGGGAGTATTTCTATCATCTTAGAACAAATCCTTTCAGCTGAACCTCAAGCATCCCAAAACCTAAGACTTCAGATAGCATCCTTCATGATTACCGAGATTATCACCCAAATACTCACGGCCTGTATTATCAAAGAGAACTTTGTCATTTAAACCAAGGCGCAGCTCTGGCATTCCCGAGAGAAAGACTCGCATTTTAATGGATCCAACTATCTCACTCCGTAATACGTTTCCATTGGCACTGACCTAAACAAAAAAGAAAAGAAAGGTAAGATTGCTCTGATGTGATATGTCATGACATCAAACAATACTCCCACCCCATGCCCACGTCCCAACTTTTCTTGGATGTCTCTCTCCTGATAAATTAATCTAGTAAAGTAGAATTAGGTCAGAGAGGTGATGGGCACAGACAAAGGAGGAAAGGGATCATAGAATCGTTTAGGCTGGAAGAGACCTTCAAGATCATCAAGTCCAACCATTAACCTAACACTGCCAAGGCCACCACTAAACCATGTCCCTAAGCACCATGTCTACACATCTTTTAAATAGTATCTCCAGGGATGGTGACTCAACCACTTCGCTGGGCAGCCTGTCCCAGCGCTTGACAACCCCTTCAGTGAAGAACATACCAGAAATTACCAATACCTCCAAGTCAAGCACTATTTGTCAAACGGATGTCCTTAAGGGTACTCGGTCTTAGTAACTGACATTGTTTTGAGCATCACAGTACACTAGCCACAGTCAGTCTGACTTTTTATCGTACCCTTGCAGGCTTTCAGACAATAAGCCCTTTTCAACACTTCCTATTACAATTCTCATTAAAAGTTAAAGTAAAAGGTACCCACCAAAAGGTTAACAGACTCTATAACGTCCAGGAACACTTCATTTTTCCTGTATTTTATCCCTTCTGATCTCCATGAAACAGCATTCGTAACAGTGGCAGGTGGACGTGGAGCTCCAGTTTCAAGTTTGTGACCTTCCTGAGTGATGTACCTTTATAGCCACATAATTGGCATGAAAAAATGAAAATTAATTTTTTTGATAACTAGACCAGGCCAAAACATTTATTTGCATATGGAAGAATGCTCAAAACTTTCCAAGGAGTTTCTTACTGTAAGTGATACAGAATGATACTTACTCTTGTAAAATTTTACTATCAGTGGTTTGTGGATAACCAAAATCCATAAGCTCATCTAACAACTCATAAATAATAACAAAATTATCCCTAATGCTCTCTTCTTCCAACTCCTTGAAATATTCAGAAAAAACCTGAAACAAAATGACAGGAGGGAGGGGAAGAAGGAGGACATTATCTGAGGAAGTACACCACATTCAGAACGTATTCTTGCATCCAAAATAGTAATTTTTAAAAAGCCCCAAACCAAACCCCATAATTCACAAACAGCATTCTGTTCAGAAGATTAGCCTCGAGAAACTCATCTCTATTAAAAAAGAGAGCTACAGAATCCTAGAAACAACTCTGAGCACTATGAAAAATATTTATTCCGGGGAAAATATTTTTCATGCCAGGTACAGATGAACCAAACGTAGAATCTATAGGATATTCCACTACTCATGCATCAAGTTCACAATTCTCCTCTCTGTTCTCAGGTCTTGTGCAGCTACTTACAGCATTGTGTCACATCCTTTGCCTACTCAGCTACAAAATATCAATTCCATTATTAGTGATTGGGAAGACAGTTGTACAAAATAATCAAATATAAAGTAAAAATGCTGTTACCATAAAGTTCTTTAAAAATGTGAAAGTTCTATACTTTCTTCTGTTTAGATCAGATTTAGATTGAACTGAAAAGAAGACGGAGGTTACTTTTGAAATACTCACCTGAACTACTTTATATAAAAATGAGAACACCAGTGATACACAAGCATTTTTCTTAGAAGTTGCAACAACTGATAAAGGATGTTCAGGAACATGCATTCAAAGTCATCATCCAAAAAACATGTTTACTAAGCGCATTTCAAAAGTCTCTAGGCAATTAGAGTTGGCCAAAAAACCTAAGAGTTAATTAATTAACAGTACCTCTGGTCTAATGAGATATGAAGATAAACATTCAGGAAATAATTTATTAGAATAAAATTAATATAAACACTTTTCTGCACCCTACGCTGCTGGTGCACGTTACACTACGTAAAGCATAAAACGACTTTATTTAATAGAGCCTCCTTATGTCACTTCACCCATACTCTAGCTTTGCATTTAGACACAAACAACGAAAATAATATAGCAGCACTTGGCGTATCAGCATATGTAAGCTATTCGCAGTATAAAGGATACGATATAGGTTGTTATGTTTAATCCACATAAAACGAACTCCTCCATGTGCTAGAATAGGAGAAAGCGTCCCCTCTTCTTCCTTTTCCATAAGGATTGGCATAAAATGCTCCACCTCTGACATGTCCACATCTCCACGGTAATTCCGACAGATGAGAACCTATAAAGAGAGGAAGAAAATCCTTGTATTTTTTCTCTTTCACGAGATGATGTTACCCTGCAAGACCAACGTACAAGATATTTGGAAGGTCTCTTTAATTAACTTTAAAAAAGTCACCAAGCTTCACTCTAGCCTCCATGCATACTATAAATGCAAATCACAACGCCAAAATACTCTGCTGACTGGAACGCAAATCCTAATCTTTCATTGCAAAGTCATGTATTAATACTTTCCAGAGTTATTCTTCACCTATTGCTGCACACGCCCTAATAATGCTTTTAAGATGGGAAAACATGCAACTCCTCTGAGACAAACTACCTCCAATTACGGCAGAGATTAATTACCCCAGGTGGGATGCCCGTCTGCTACCAGCAACCTCCTCCCTCAACATCTGTGACTGCGAAGAGGAGACACAGGCCACGACTCCCCTGTCACAGCTCAGACCTGCTCAGACCCCGTAAAACTGGGGCTGGCAGCAAGGAGGGGCCGGGAAGGGGAAAGCGGCTGCCGCAGACCCCAGCGAAGCCGGGGAACCCCCACTGTGCCGGGGCCCCTCACCGACCGGAGCGTGCCCGACCCCCTCAGCAGCCCGGGGCGAGGGAGGCCCCTCGGTTCCGCCCCGCAGAGCCCC
>NW_009212065.1:0-988 GCF_000690835.1 Fulmarus glacialis
TAACCCTATCCCAGGCGAAACCAGGACAGCCTGTCACTCACAGAGCATGAGCTGTCCCTTGACCTTGTGCCAAAAGGTTAAACTAAGTAGAGATTTGGGGATAGGGAAGAGCATCCTTTTCTTTCCATGGGTTTCCTTCTGTTTCACTCATTTCAGCTCCTTTCAGGGAATAACAGACCATGGAGTGGGATGAAGAAAATTCCTCTGTGAGGGTTCTTGCCTGTGGGGACACTGGGTGGGGGTACCACATGAATGCTTTCTGTGTCTCCATTCTTAGTCATTGCGTCTTGAGACACATTGTGTCTTCCGGGCACTCATTTTAGCTTCGTCAGGTACCTGATCATAGAATCATAGAATCATAGAATCATTAAGGTTGGAAAAGACCTCTAAGATCATCGAGTCCAACCGTTAACCCAACATCACCATGCCCACTAAACCATGTCCCTAAGCACCTCATCTACACGTCTTTAAAATACTTCCAGAGATGGTGACTCAACCACTTCTGGGCAGCCTGCTCCAAGGCTTGACCACTCTTTCAGTAAAGAAGTTTTTCCTAATGTCCAGTCTAAACCTCCCTTGATGAAACTTGAGGCCATTTCCTCTCATCCTATCACTGGTTACTTGGGAGAAGAGACCAACCCCCACCTCGCTACAGCCTCCTTTCAGGTAGTTGTAGAGCGCAATGAGGTCTCCCCTCAGCCTCCTCTTCTCCAGGCTAAACAACCCCAGTTCCCTCAGCCGCTCCTCATAAGGCTTGTTCTCCAGGCCATGCACCAGCTTCGTTGCCCTTCTCTGGACACGCTCCAGCACCTCAATGTCCTTCTTGTAGTGAGGGGCCCAAAACTGAACACAGGATTCGAGGTGCGGCCTCACCAGGGCCGAGTACAGGGGCACAATCACTTCCCTACTCCTGCTGGCCACACTATTTCTGATCCAGGCCAGGATGGCATTGGTCCTCTTGGGCACACTGCTGGCTCACGTTCAGCTG
>NW_009212066.1:0-18374 GCF_000690835.1 Fulmarus glacialis
TATATATATATATATATATATATATATGTCTCAGCAGAATGTAGCCTAAAACCCAAATACTCAAGCCCTTAAAATTTAAGCAGATAGGTTACTAAAGAAAAGAAATTTTAAAAATCTCACCGTTAGAGGGAATTCATGGATAGTTATTGCTATGCCATGTTTTATTAAAGGTACTATCCATATCACATTAATTGTACTCCAGGCACTTTCAGTACTGATAGGAACAGGCAAGAACTGTACGGAGCTAAGCCTAATCTCCTGTGTGTGTATGGCTCCTAATTGGTATCACTGACCAAGGATCCACAGGAATCTCTGATGAGTACAACATGGAAAGGAAAAAAACTACAAAGCTTATTGTTACAGAGATTTTTACATTATTAAAGGGTTAGTACTACTTGGGATAGTTAACAAAATACATAATAGAAGCAGGCAATATAACTGATTTAGAATTTCAAGAGCCTTTTGAAAAATTTCTTCTTTTGAGGATATTAAGCAATGAGAGGGGATGATGCAGAGTCATGTTGTGAATTAAAAACTAATTAGGAGACAGAAAACAGAGTAGGAATGTATTCCAGCTCACAACCCAGAAGTGAGTGTCTTTACACACCAGTGCAAGAGCAAGCCTTATTTCCACCAAACTGTATTCATTGCTCTCCAGTATCCTTACAAATTAAAGGGAAAACAAATTGATACACTATTTCAAATGTTTCTTCTTTCCTTTTTCACTGGGACTGAGTGTACAGTGATGTTCTGGTCTGAAGGATACAGTGTGTTATAGTTTTGTCCTTGACTATTTACCTAGAAGAAAGAAGTTATAAGGAAACTACAACATTCGCATAGTGTTTCTTGTTCTACCTGAAGCATGCTGATGGAAACCAAAGGGGAATGTTCAGCTCTTAAGTGGCTTCTTTCTTTGCAGAGGCCACAGTTTTCACTGACTGTAGTTGGCATGCAGGATGATCACCTCCCTAATTTAATGTTTACGTGAGGTGCCTACATTTGCTAGCTTGGCAATCTCAGGCAAATCAAGGACCTTCAAGAAGACTGGACAGTAATTCAGAGATTTAACCCACTACAGATCCATGGGAGCCCTTCGGGGCAAGTTGTGCTCATTCCATCCATTTCTAGCCCTTCATCGGGCTCCCTTCAATAATGATCATTTGCTAACCAGAACCTCTGGCACTCATTTGCACATGGCCCTGCTGAAGGGATGGGTGATCCTTGTAATGCCATGCCAGCTGCAGAGCACACCCCTGTGAGAACTCATTATCTCAGTTCTGTTCACAAGTCTCACTCTGTTGGGCCCTTGAGGCCACCAACTGCAGTTAGTCTCCTAATGAAGTTAGGAGACTAACTTCTCTACAAAGTAAAAAGCCTTCTACTGCACAGGAACTTACTGTCCTCCATCTTTTTTAAATTGAATAGAACTTGATAAGAGATACAGTGAATATAGACTGAAATGTCAACAAATTAGGAACATAATCAAGGGTTTAATGTCAACTTCAGTCATATTTTCACAGAGAAGGGGCTTCACTCATTCCCACTTGTGCAGTATCCTTTTAGTCTTTGGACAGTATCTATAAGATCTATCAAAAAATTATCCAAATGAAACACAAACCAAAAAATTGTGAAGGATTTTGATCTGGGTTTAGTTTTAAGTGCAGAACAAAGAAATTATTTAGGAGTGAGAGGATTAGCATATACAGAAAGTTACACTGCATTATAATCCCCAGATAGTGCAATAAAACATCAGAGAAGTAAAATCAGAACGTGGATGCAAATTAGCTAACTGAAACTTAGATGATGGATAATGAAAGTGATGATGGTTTTAGGGAATGAAAAGTGGTTAAGAGTTGGAGTGTGCTTGCACACACCGTTATTCCTTAAGCATCCCTCACATGATTATGAGAGTTATGGCAGCCCACTGGTTCACTCAATTGCCTCTGTGTACAACCAAAGCTTTTCTTCATCCAGCTCTACCTGGAGAACTTTGCTTTTTTATACACAGGGTATCAAGTATTAGATTTTTGTGTATTGAAACATATTGAAGTACTTCATGCTTGGGGGTTGAATATCTGTTTGCAACCAAAAAAATGTCAAAAGTGGAGACAGACTATATGATACAGAATTCCTATGGAGAGGGCTCCAGGACTCTAAAGCATCTGAGACCAGCCACTTTCTCAGAGAGAGACTCTGCTCAGGATAGGCTTTGGGTCTGAATCAGTATTGCAATTCCTCTGTAATAACAGAATAAGGCAGTCAGAGAACTAGTTGTAACTTTGCAGGAACATTTCTAAGGGTATATAGTGTGAACACAGTGTCACTTCTTTACCTTTCTAGAACAATCCAGTGATGAGCTCTTTCACGCAAGTTTTGCCCAAGAAGGAAGGCTCTATCAATTACTGAACAGTTTAAAATAATGTACTGTGAAAGTGGGAAATAGCTAGAGGAGTTGCATGATATTATGGTAAAAATATATCTTCTTCTATGTAACAATGTGCTTCCTCAAAGCACTTTATAAGCATGAAATAATTCAGACTTACTCAACAGAGTATACATTAATAGTACTTTTCATTTGTGAATTACGCTTAACTCTTTTACTTGAACAGTCAAGACAAACCAATGCTAAAAACTCCTTATAAAACCCCATTTAATGGTCTTCAGCTTCCTTTTTAATGGAATAATATCACTGACATCTTGAAATAAAAGGATTTCACTGTTGTTGAATTTAAATGTAATTCTTACCTGGCGGCTGAAATGGTACTCTCACTAGTTCTAAAATCTGACGCTCATGTTATTTTTATTTTTTTCTTTACCCTTCTTATTCTTTTTCAGTTATTACATTCTGAGATTTGCCTATTCCATATTTATATATATATGTTTATGCATCTGTGTGTGCATGTGCATATATATATTTTTACAATGTGAATAGTTCCTTCACTACTTATTCGGAAAAAACTCTCACTGAAGACAAGAACAATTGTACTAGCCATGAAGTGAAGATTTAGGATATAGATGTCTCTTCAAGATAGTGTTCCATAAAATAATACACCCTAGCTCCTCCAGGCTACTTAAGCTTGAAGATGTGCCACTGTGTTGAATATCACAGAAAAAAACAAGAAGAAGCTCCCTTCCAGTCCAGAAGTTTTCATTAATGTATTAATTTACATTCAGTATATTTTTACTTCCCTCCATACTTTATCTGGTACTTTTTTGTGTGTTATTCAGGCTAAAAATAAATAAGGGGGGGTGGGACCCAAGCTGTAGGATGACTTGAGACTAAGCCATCCTGATAGCACACACTTCTTAAAATACTTGAAATGCAATTGTGGACTACTTTTGCTGTTTTCAATTCAGAGTAAAACACTGTTCTCAGTTTGACTAGACTTTAAGTATAATTGTGATGCTTTTCCATTAGGAGATAGTTACAAAGGTGATATAACTACCTACCTGACTTAGAAGCCTCCAACACATTTTATGCTCTTACTTAGGACATTCAAAGGTGTTTGAATGTTGTTTCAAATCACAAATTTATAAATTCCACTTTCAAAGGCAACTCCCACAAAAAACTACAATACAAGGTATATGAAATATGGTGTTAATTAATGTATCAGCGGCTCTGATGTAACAAAATAAATTTGATAAATTTTTTCCTTTTGTAGAATAGCTGAGGGATATATAGGTTACCTGACCTTATCATCAGACACAGCAAGAACACTCACACAATTACTGCAGAAGAACTCTGCTATAGATTCACATCCAAAGGTATTTTGTCCTTAGCAGTCCAATTATTTGGTCCAACAGCAGTCCTCATCTTTTTCAAAAAAAGAGTACAGAAGAAATTAAGTGAAAAGTACATCATAATGTAGTAGGTAACCTATCAAAAAGGAACAGGAATAAGCCATAGTTTAAGCATACTACAATCACTTAAAAGTCTTAAAATGTAGAACACAAGCCATGAAACCTTGCGTATTCAATTAAACATATTTAAAGTAAATTTCAGGGTTTCCTAAAAAGGAATTCTGAATTTGGTCTTGGTCACCCAAGAAATATTTATGAGCATCCTGAAGTCTTTTATATAGAGAGAGATTAAGAAGATTTCTTTGTATGAAGTAGAGGAAGAGATAAAATGTTTCTAGAGTTTTTTAACTTCAATTGTTATTTCCAATTGATAAAAAGAACCTAAAGAGTATTTTTTTCTAGTTGTTTTATGTTCAGTAAATACAGAAATCTTAACACAGAAATGGTCCCAAATAGCGCACAAACTAAATTTATTCTTCAGAAATATCATGAATACACAGGGTCGCTTTGTCCCAAGCATGATCTCTAATTAGAGAGATTATGGCAAAGGGCATTCCACTGCTTGCTGCAAGCCCCTTCAAAAGAAAATACATTTTAAAAGACCATTTCTTCTCAAATGAAAAGAAGAAAGAGCCTACAAAACTGATGTCTGGTGAGATTACTACTTTCCTAGAGACATGAAGGAATTGAACTGGATATCAAATGCCCTCTATACTTTTGAAAATCATAGTCATCTATCAGACACTGAAATCTATAAAAAGCAATTAAATGCATTTATCTATTTTGCTGTAATGTGGAATGAAGAAACCATGAGTAAAAATGCATAGTAATACATTTAAGAGATAAAAAAATATTTTAATGCCGTATACAAATAGCTAACAGAAATCTGTGTTTGCAAGAAGAAAAACACTAATTTAAAAAAAAAAAAAAAAGGAGAAATAAAAAAGAATCTGAGGGAATGTTTCTCTATTTATTATGTAGAAATAAACCCCTTAATATCTACTGTGAATTTTTAATTCCCCGGGTATAAAGTAATAACCAGTGTAAACCGGGAAGACACTACACCTCTCAGCCTCATGGTTGGCTGGAAAGAACATTACAGCACGCACCTGAAATTGTGTGCAAGGATTGCCGTTACTAAAACTAATTTTAACTATGTGGAACACTGGGCTGATTTGTTAAACCAGATCATATACTCTGTCCCTAGCAAAGCTGTCCATACTCAGATGAATTAGCTGACAGTAAGAATGCCAATACTGTAAGATCTGTGAAGATGCAGATGGTACTTCGTTTACTCAAATAAAATACCTTCATCATTCTACCTTTAGTTCTTAAAGTAGATTCTATGTATCTGGGAGATATATTACGAGCGTTGCTACCAAAACCTAGAATGTAAATAGGCACTGAAAATAAGGAGTGCAAGAATATGACAAATTCAGTTAGTTGCTTGGTTCATCTAATATTGACCAGTAGTTCTGAGACGTAATCAGAAACCAAAATGTAAATTCACTTTTCAAGTCAATTCACTTAATTGGGAGGAAAAAATGCATCACACTGGTCTGCTGGGATGTTACAAGTTAAATCAATAAAACCACACTATTTTGAATTATTGTAGATGCTGAATCAACACAAGCCCTATAAAGATTAGTGTTAAAGGGTTAAATTAGAATACATTATGTATAACAAAGTGCATTCACTAGTCTGCACATATAGCTTCTCAATTGAACGAGTGATATGCAATTTTTATATTGAAACAACTCTGTAAATAAAGCAAGTCCTCTGAAATCATATTGTTTTTAACTGTAGACCATCTAAACTTAGACATTGAATGTTTTAAATTTTGTTATATTTTGGCACATTAGCCTCTCTCTCTTGTCTGGAGAGATCCTCTACTTCACTCTGAATAGTTGTCCTTATAACTGATGAACAATGTCTCAAAACATAAAATGTTCTGCTGGGCAGAGATCCCAGGTAAGGAAACACAGCAACTGAAGGATCCAATAACTGATAGAACTGTGTTTCAAGTCATCCACGGGGTCAGTTGTCTGTGGCACAACGGCGAGGATTGATGCAAAGAAAATGTATTCTCCGCTCAGCTCTCATTTGCTTGAGCCTGAGAATCAGGATTGCAGCTCCATACATTTATTGAATCTCCTCTTTAAAAAGGATTGCATAAGCTGCATCTAACCTGGCCTTGGTTTTCTTTAGAGATTGCTCTAAATAACTGATTTGCTCTCCACTTTTGTTTTGACCTCTATTTTTGTGTTGATTGGGGGCATTCTGCTGACAAATTTGCAGCGACACTTTTTTGCAGTAGCATGTGCTGTACCTGAACTCAGTGGAGAGACTGCACAGTGTATATAGGTCCAGGGCTGATATTCTTGCTCTGTTTATTTGCATGTAATTTGCTTTGAAATAGATCCAAAGCCCCTGCCACAATTTCTTGGCAGGACCACCCTTGCTTATGGGAAATATGCATGGTCAGGCAACAAAAAATTCCCAAGAAATATTACCTCAGGCAGAATGTTATTTGCCTTAGTTTCCACCGTACCATCAAAAGAGATTCCATGGGAACAAGTGACATTACATCATTGGGTACAAGGCAGGGAAAGTCCACCTGTGTTTCAGTAGTTATTTTTGCAGTTCATGATGTTCCTCTGGCTTGTGATGCCTTTAAACCAGTTTGGGTACCCACAAGGCCCCATTCTTTTGGAAAGTTTTACAAAAGAGAAGTTGTAGGAAATTGTATCTAAAGAAGCCTGAGCACCTTCCTCCACATCATCAAAGTCAAATCAGTTTTCCTGGGTGGGTCTAGCAGTGAGATGTAGAGTTGTTGGTCCCAACAAACTATAAACGTCATTCACCAAAAGCTTGTACCTTAGCAACTTTGTTTAAAATCAAGTGTGTACCTAAGGCGTTGTCTTCTCCCAGCTGTCAAACATGTTATTAAGTTTTTCCCTTAAAAATCTTTTCCGTTGAATATGTGATTAACCACAGAAAACCTCATGCAGTGACTATGTAAGTCATATCAACAGTAAAAGGATGACTGGCTTTTTTTCCACAAGTGTTGCTTTTCAGATGCAGTACTGATGGCTACAGGCTTGTCAGAGGGGACCCTCTTTAACAGTGATCTCCAGTCATTTAACAAGATACTTGAAATCAGTACTGCTTAAAAAAACCCAACAAGTTGTGCTTAATATTAATTATGAATATTAGCATGATTTCATTCAGTAATTGCTCCCACATAAAAATTCCTAGAATTCAATTCGTTGTACTTGAAGCACATAAGTTCCACAACAGAAATTACCTGTTTGTCTTAAGTAGGACCATGTGAACTATTTTGCCTCAGAGAATTGCTTTTCACAAGCTTGCTCTGAGTTGCAGATTCATTTATAGACTTCAGAAAATAAAAAGACACTTTCCACTTGTGTGAAATTTTCCACCTGAGGCTCAAAAAGCTCTTCCTGACACTTTTATTAAATTTCACAATCTTTGTGATACAGAATAGTACCATTATGATCTTACAGATAGGGAAAATTAGGAAAAAAACCTCAGATAACTTATAAGATAATAGAAGTCCTTAGCAAAAATATAGGCTGAAGAACAGAGTAGATTATTAGTATACATGTAAGCTAGGTGACCATACAAACGGATTTCCATGTAGTTATTAACAAAAATTAAAGTTTTTTTACATTTGTTAGGAAAATTCAGACATGTCTCTGAGCACACAAAAAATATCTGTCTGATACATCCTGCACCCAGTGTTACAGCTAATGCTACACAGCATTTCTCTCCCCATCTTCCCAGGCACAGACACAGCAGCCAGGGCAGGGTCCCAGGGGACCAGTGGACATCTACTGGGAGTTCAGCCTGCTCACTTTAGATCCAAGAAGCAGCCAGTTAGTGTATTGATCGCTTAGTTGCTGTACCTTGTCAAACAACAGCAACCTTGTTGCTTTAAGCATGTTGTGGTCAAGTTTTTCTGAACTTCAGTAAGAAACTGGAGGGAGAAAAGACATCTCAAGCTGCATTTGCACTCATTGTGTTCACAGTGTTCAGAGGATTGCATGATGAGGCATAAAGGATCAGTCAGAGCAGGCTAACACATGTGGCATAATCCAGACAATTTATCTAGTTGCGTGGTTTTAAGTGTAAGTTTGAACATTATTTTGAAATACATGTGTCCTGGATCTACGGATCAACAAATTGTGAAATGTTTTTTTATTTCAACTCAAGAAAGAAAAATATTGCAGTGAAGGCACTCCAAAGGAGGGAACATTGAGCTAGCGTTAGATTTCGAACATATTGGTGTCTATTCAGGAAAATTCCAGTGAAGTCCATAACCCTATTCTGCTTTCATACAGGCTAATTGAGTCCAATATTATTCTTGAATTTTCCCCAAACAAGAGAAAGTCGAAAATATTTGACAGTGTTCTGTAAAAAAAAATTTACAATGTATTTTTTCCTACCACAGAAAAGATTAATTCACATGCAATGCACCAGCCCACTATATTTTACATTCCCACTCAGAAATATACACATGTACTCACTCTCACAAGAGTATACAGTAGCTACAGTCAGATTTATGTCTCTGTGGAGCAATTTGAAAGAGTATGATCCAGAAACTAAGCTGAACATTAAGCCTGGAGGAGCTGTTAAGCAACGAGGCTTTGCTGATTAAAACATGAACTTTATTTTAGTTTATTTAATTCATTTTGCATTTGGCTGTTTTATGTTAATTAACTCTTATGAAATTTTTATTAAATTTACTTTAGGCCCTAAATGAATATTTCAAGTTGCTATTGACAATTGTTTATCGGCTATCAAACCCACTTTGAATATATTGCCACATTTAATTTCCAACACAACTATGAAAAAGCAGTGTTTCTCAGTGGTCGAAGACAAGGATGGGAAGTCAGAAGGTAAAAATCTAAATGGAAATCTGCAGTGTACTCACTGTGTAGGCTGGAAAGCTACAACTACTTTAGATGAGGATCATGACTGATTTTTGGAAGAGAAGCAACTCACATATCAACTTCTAATCCTTGGAAGAAGATACCTTGGAAGACCTAGTTAGAGTATGCTCAAGCCAATACTAAGCCCCAAAACTGAATTAATTTGAAAGACTCTGCTTTGTACTATAGTGGTGGATAGAGAGAATAACCTGGAGGAAAATCCCAAACTTGCATTTCAATCTCCTCATTTGTATACAGTCATGGTTACCTACATGTTTAAAGTGCTTCAGATTACGAAGCCTGCCTTACGAAACAGATTCAGCTCTGGTATAAGCAGATACAGTTTGACTGGCAGTTGTACTACAACACTGGGTAATCTTTTAAGTAATAAGTAGTATCAGTAATGACATTATTAAAAAGCATTATTATCTTAGCTTTGCAGTGCAAGACAGAGTGGAAAGATGATCTTCTTGTTACAGGACAGAAGTTATGAGTTCGATATCCAATATCCAGCTTTATTACACAATTTCTTGGTGAGCCAGGGGTAGTGTCTCCATATTTCAGTCACCCCCCTTCCTTTAAAACTACATACACTATTGTTTCTGTGTTTACCACCACTACAACAGGACAATTAAAAGGTATTCTAAGATACTAGCAGGGTTTTTTTTGGTATCCTCCGAAACACTATGCGGTCCAAGTACTGTCGACAAGTTCACGGTTATCTGTGACTGTGTTTGCTTTCCTTCACTTTAGTTTTTACTATTTTGAAAAGTGTAAAGCTGGCAACAATGGAGAATGAAGTTCATTTATCCACAAGCTAGGAGCATTAAGAAAGTGATGTGCATTAGACCATTTCACATCTCGAAATTTCTGCAGGGTAGTTCAGCTCTCCAGTGTCTTCTCTTTGAAAGCCACTAACGGATAGTAACACCTGTTCTAATGATTTTTGCTGATTGGTATGCCTGGTGAACAGGAAACGGGCTGAAATCAGCAGTTCGTTTTGTAGGCCAAGCACTGCAAGTAGAAATATGTCCAGGCGGTCAGTTCCTCTAAAAAGAGCGAGGTGAAACAGTCTTCTCTAGGGGCAGAAGGACTCGCAGCATTGGCAGATGGCTGCTTTAGTCGCAGGAAGGAGCTCTAATTGGGATGTTTGTAGGAAAAGAGCTAGTTGTGAGGTCAGTGAAAAATGGTGCCAGCCATGGAGTTAAATGACTGTGGAAATATAATGGCTTTTATCACCTTGCTTTAGTCTTTTTGCTGAAAATAAGACATGGTGTTTTTTTCTCTCTCCAGAAAATGTACTGTATTATAAACTGTCCTGTCCACTGACCCTAAGAAACAAGTGATAATAGTTACTGAGTTTATAAATGCGAGGGGTCTTCTACAGTTATAGATGGATACAGTCATGAAGAAGTAGGAAGATGAAGAGGGGAAAAAGGGTATTTTCAAGGCCTTTTCTAAAGAGAATCTATCTTCGATTTAGTGCTTGGACAACCTCATGCAGATCAGTTCCTTTGGCTAATTTAGAAAATGACAGTTGTGTTATAAAGACTGTGGGGATTCTTTTGTTTATTTGTTTATTTTCTGATTGCTTTCAGGAGTAAGTCTGGGAAAAACTGTTAGAAATGGCTGGAATACTTCCTCTCTTCTTCCCTATGTCTTCTTTTTTAAGGACTTGCTGAAATAAGGTCAACAATTTTCCCTCCTACAGAAAAATACCAAAAGAAAAGCCGTTCTATGGAAAGAAATCTTTTCAAGGATGTCATGCAGAGCAATCATGTTATGGCAGAAAACAGACTACAGATCTGAGTATGGATAAAAGGATATACAAGAAGTTAAGTTCATGTACAGGGTGATTTTTTTGCTCAGATACTGGCTTCTCTCCTGTGTTTCTGATACAATGGCTGAACATGGATGAGGGATAATCTGAGGTCCATGCTCTCATTAGTGTTGCTAACTACAAGAGGAAAAAATGCTGTTTTGCACTAAAATTGTGTTAATAATGAAAAACATGTACATTTTCTTTTAGGATCTCAAGATATTAAGCTGAGAAATAGGACAAATGCAATTTATTAAAACATTACACTCAATAAAAATAGTGATAAAGGTAAATTCCTACTTAATATAATGGTCTGGTAAGGCTTTCCTCATCCGACTGTGCTGCGCAAAACCAAAAGGTAAACAAACAACACGTACTTTAGATGTTTGCAGTCTCTGGATGGAAGGTACTTTGCCATTCTACTGTAGGGTTTTAAGTGTTTATTTTATGTGTAAGTGTAAATCCCCCCTGAAAAAAGCACAGGGAATGATGGAAGATTGTAAGGTGTGATTTACTCACATCCATATCCTGAGAGACAAGATGCCTTGCAATGGTCCCCTGTGTAATCTGATGTAGATTATTGTAGAAGTAATAAAAGTAATTAAGAATGTCTACTGTTTCATATGTAGAAACTGTTTTTTTCACATATTTGAAAATCTGCCGGCCACCGTAAAGAGTTGTGTTTTTGATTCCCCTGTTGTTTCCCACAGATCATTCACGGTTATCTTTTTTTTTTTTTTAATGATGTGCACTTTTGCCCCACCCAGTGGCCGTTGCCTAAATTGCCAGCTCTGCTTGTTTTTAGAGGCGTTTTCCCCCCCTCGCCCTAGTCTGCAGGGTGGATCTGCCGCTGAAAACTGAACAAAAGCAGCATCTGTCCCCTGTTGCTACCGTGACTATATTAGGCTATCATTATCTGCAATGACACTACCATCTGTAACGTGCTCTGGGGCAAACATAGGCACTGCCAGTAGCTTCGGCACCGCAGGCAGATGCTTCGTCATGCAAGAAGATGCATGAAGGCAAAATATGGTATACATGAATCCAAGTACTTGAGAAGAGAGGATGAGAAGGAGAGGGCCGCCAGGAAATAAATGCTGTTCGTGTGTCTCATCAACAAAGATGGAAACAAGGAAGCATAGGCTAGGTCAGGTGCATTACTCAATCTAAAGGAATAAGAGGTATGAAAAAGAGACTCATTTTATTGCAGTAGGAAATCTGAGAGTCTATAACTTTTTATGGACTTCTATATCTTCCTTTTTTTCACAAGTAACTTACAAAAATTGGTTTCAAATTAAAGTAATAAATAGAAGCTGTTTTTCTCAAAATTCCTGCCTTCACTCATTTGTAACAGAAAACACACACACACACACACACAAAGATGGGAAATGAAGACAGAGAAAGGACTTTTTTTTTCCTCCCCTGTAATGATTTTCTTCTCTCTAAATCACAGAACTTTTATGTAGAATGCTGTCTTCCTCTCCCTGAACCAATTTCTCTGTTATTAAGTTCTCAAGGAAACAGAACTCTCTTCCTGGACCTCATTGTCACACTGGACGGCACAAGTGCAAAATAAAGATAAATAAAACTTTTCAGAAACTACAAGCATTCTGGCCAATACCTTGTTTGTTTTTTTGTTTTACACTGTCTTTAGAGGTAGGAATGCAAAACCACGTATTTCAACCAATCTCGGATTTCTCTACCTGCAAGACATATATGCAAAGAAGACAGTTCTGCTCTTGTTATACACCAGATGCTTACTGAATATGTGCATTGTCTTATATGTCTATTACAACATCAGCTAGGTGTCTTAGCCAAGATTTGGGCTTCAGCATCATCTATTCTGTATTCATACAGCAAAAGAGAACCACTATCAATAAAAATGTACTTTCCTTCCAGAATGAAATATCTCTACAAAACCTACTTCAGTACTCTGTCTGTAAGGATGTTAACAACATCAGTTTCCAAAAGTCCCCTAACATATGAGTAGCTGCAGATCTGCATTTTGATGTCATTTCTTCCCCACTGTCTTCTCCCGTCCCCCATACATGGTCTCAGGAATTTACTTCGTACTTTCCAGAAACGGACTGCATTGCTGAGGGCAAAATTAATCTCTTGAAATATGCAAAATGCATAACCTCTCACATGGCTGTATACAGCACATGTATATATTAGTAACATTTTCCCCACTGTTTCATTTGCTTCATCAAAAAATTGGTCATTAAGGCCTGCACTATTTTCACAGAAGTAGAGAAAGATATTTTTCTATGAATATGTTGAATTACACAACTAGCTTTAATCACAATTGGGTATGAAGAGAGGACTGTCATAGTTCTGTGTCACAATGTACAGACAGAGACTGAAGGATTCTGGCTTCCCGATCCACAAATTGTTGTACGGTACCCTTCAGTCACTCTTTTATTGCACTACAAGGATGCTGTCTCGTTGCGGGAGAGGAGGAGGTATCAAACAATGCCTTTGTATTAAGTGGTCCAATGCTGCCTGTATAAAGATTAAGTAGGTCATTTGTAAGAGCCCTAGCACACACTGTGTTTTGCAGTAGGAGTCTGAAGTTTAACAGACAAGCAGCCGTCCAGGCAGCAGCTCTGATCACACTGTATATGAGACAGTATTTTTCTCAGAGACTCCCCTTCCAAATAAGCACTAAGTATCTTTAACATGCCTAGGGAGAAAATGGTGCTTTCACTATGTTTTCTCATATGGTATAGGTTTTGTAAGCATTGTTTACACATCATCACAAGACGGCAATGATTTTCTGGGCATTTGTACAAGCTTTTTATACTTTTCTATATATTGTTGCTTCTCTTCAAAAAAGTGCTTTCGAAAGAGTTAAACCAATTCAAGCTATTCTAAACTCACCACATTTGTCTAGGGGAGGTTTCAGGGGGGTTGTCAATTTTAATTAGAAATGGCACAATGATTGTGCACAATGTAGCAGATTATCAGGGCTACTTGGTAAATTATAAAAGGCTGGCTAAGCTTCATAGTGAAGCTAGTGTCCAAATTAGCAAATTTGATAGTTTATAGTTTATGCTCACAAAAATAATTGCTTTTTCCTTCTTTTTTTTGCGGATTGTGTTCTTTATCTGAGAAAAATACCAAGCCTATAGATCTCTAGCTAATTTCTGTGAATTAAACCTGGGTTCACAAACGAGTAAAATGCCATGCCCTTTCATATGCCTTACCTATTTTTAACATTTCTTATTTTTATGTTAAATTCATAGTATACCCTTTGCTGGTGTATAGTATCTTTTCGCCTCAGAAGGTCATTTACTGTGAATTCTGAGAACAAATCTTAAACTAAAGAAAAAAATAGATATCTGCAAGAAGTGATATGCATGGATGGAAAAAGAAGGAGGAATAGTCCACCATATAACTTTGCCATTAGGACTGTCTGACATGAAAGACAACTCCCTCTGCTCCAGCGCCAAGGCAGAAGCCATGTCTCCCTGTACCAATGCGGCGTGTGGAAAACTAACCTGGTACTGGACACACATGAAGCTGAAGCATGGGCTCCTGCATCATCCTCCATCATCCTTGGATGATTTGCAGTGTCATCTGATTTTGACTTGGGAAACAACTCTGATTTCATGCCCACGGTAATATGCTGATTTTCTTGCCGGTAGAGTTAACTCAACACAAAATCTTTATGACAGCTAAAGAAAAGAAAGACGAGGACTAAACTTTCCAGTTGTGCAAATGTCTAATGATAATTCATGAAGCATCAGCCATCTACTAACACTGCTGATGGTGACTGGAAAGTTATAACACATTTCTTCTTTTAATCTCCAAATATTAGCTTATATTCAAAGACAGTTAATAATACATTGAATAGGAAGCGAAATATATTTGCAAATAAACAAAATAGATTTCAGGGAAATCTATCACCAGTGAATGATCTGAAGCTTGACCGACCAGCAGTAGTTCTTAAGGTGGTGTAATCAATTATATCTATCTTGCATCTTTGACTCATTGATTTCTTTTTTATTATTTCTAAATCAAAGGTCTTCCTATTTGAATAATTGTATATAACCTCATACATGTTGTAAGCTCAATAGACATTATTAAAAAGAAAAAAAAAGGAAAAGAAAAACGTTCAAGTCCTATACTCTGAAGCAGAGACAAGTGAACCAATGACTCTCTGATTCCGCAAAAAAAAAATTGCCAGAAGACTCCTGAATAGAAATACTCACCCGAAAACTTCTAAGGGACAAAACAGGAACAGGAGTCAAAATCCAATTCCTCTGTATCAAGTCCAGCCTCTGTAGATTATCTGATTTACATTGACACCTGTGGGGCGCAATAAAGACAGCTCGAGAATATACGAAACCAGATACACTGTAGGATATATCTTCACTCTGTGCAGTTATGTAGTCATGTCCCATCTGTCACATCATCAACGACCAGGTGGTTTGCTGAGGTCAAGTGTTTCTCAGTACATGTCAGGGGGCGAGAGTAAGGGACAGTAAAGAGGTTATTTCTTCTTCTCTCCCTCTCTTTCCTCCCTCTCTTTCCTCCTCCCTTCCCTCCTTCTTCTCTCCTGCTCTCTCTCTTTCTCATATACTGTGCTGACTGTCAAAACAGCATATCTGCACTAATATATTCCATCTAGAAATAATCTCTTACAAAGCACCTTATTAGAGAGTAAACCTGTATAATGATTAATTTCATTAGGCAACATTCTTCCCTGAAGGCTTCTGTTTGTAACGAAATCTTCAGACAATTTCTACCTAGGGAGGCAATATGTCTGCTAAGAGCATTGCAACATAATTATCAAATGACAAAATATGACATACCAAACTTTTTACATGATTGAGTAATAATACTCTAAAAAATCTTTCCCCCCCCTCCTTTTTTTGTACATTCAAGCTGTTTACAGTGCATGGTGCAAAATGACCATTAACTTAACTGAAACTTTACAATACCAAACCACTCTCACTAGGGCACACTGGCAACATGCACAACAAACACAGTGAGCTAGGGAATCCTTAATTTTAAAAGACTGCCACACATTGGGTATTCAAGAAATGAGTATGTTCAGTGGTCATATCCATTTATAGTGTCTCTGTACACCACATTAATTTAATGAAATCCTGACTGTTTTGTTCACAATTTTTATCAAACATATAAAATGTGGAAACTGCCCAACACACACACAAAAAAGGCTTTTCTTTAAAACTTCATGTAGAGAGCTGAATAAAGCCCTTTGTGGAATCTGTAATAAGGAACTTGTTTGTACATACTTATTGTCTGAAAATATCTCGATGCCAAGACTCAAGAAAGACTTGTTTCAAATCAGAGTAACCTTCATTTTGGAGCAAGGGCTTAAGCTTACAGTGGACAATGTGTTTTCTTTTCTCTGAGCAGACAGCTATCTTGTATTGACAATGAGCTGTACTGAAGAGGCCTTGCTCTGGAGGAATAAAGAATGTCTGCATTGTGCACACATTCTTGTGCTGAATATTTACATTTGCCTACAAGAGTTTAGACTCCAGTAAATAGGGATTATGCACTGGATATGCCCTTACAAAGGTTTGGTTACTGTGTGAAAAATCTAGCTTCCTCTGTTGCCTCTTTCAGTGCTGATTTTCTTTTCAGCCCTCAAGAATTCAGAGATAAAACATGTTTTGAACCCTTTTTAGATAAAGTTGCCTCATGCTCACAATTCATCCTGTATCTCAACCTCTGCAATTTGCTAGTTTGCTCTAATCTATTTAAATGTAAGCGTCTTTCAGCATAGTTTTGTTCTATTCTATATTAAAATGATTGCAAAGATACTCTATTTTCGGAATAGTGTATTAGCCCAGACTACAGAATGGACATTCTAGGAGAAAAATTCTGATTATTCAGCAACGCAACTCATACTTTGAGTGTTCTACACAGGTCTGATGATGTCATTCCCATTGCCCTACTGTTGTGACTATCTGAGCAAGAAGTTGAGGAGAAGGTAGAACGTAAGCAGGAGGAAAGCATGTCTATCATGATATGATTTTTCCAATTCTCTTGTTTGGTTGGTTGGGGTTTTTTTTAAACAAAATTGCTATATCTACTTCAGAAAAGTACTGGTTTCCTTCGATTTTTGCATGCTTTTGAGAAAACAGGATTCTTTTTTCTCAGTCTATAGTTATTTTAGTTTTAGCATTTGAAATGCTGCAATGTACTTGCAAGTGTACTGTCTATTATATGCAACATAATTTATTCAGTAATTAAAATGCAGTGACTGTCACAATATTTGCTCACGGTTGTTGCATGCTGATATCAGAGACACTTTGAAATTACACTTTCCTTACCATGGGAAGGTATGGCCTGATTCATATCCCATGCAGAGTAATGCATTAAGCACCACTGACACTCTCATTAACTCATGGACCTCTGCTTTGGAGCTATATTTGGTATCCTGTGTAGGATCATCTTTCATGCATGCTCGCACAATTCTGTGTAGGTACATTCATCTTTTACCTTTCATTTCCCCTTTTATATCATCTCCAAATGATGGGGCTAAATGAAAACCATTTCAGTGAAGAATACAGTTATTCCTTAGCACTGTCTCAGGCGCCTGAGATTTCCAGATGATTTCTGTAATCTTTGGATGGACACAGAGTGGCTTTGTTTCTAGGTTCAGACAAGAGCTCAAGTCTGCTCCTGCCATCATGGTAGACACGGTGTTAAAGTACTATGGTAATTTATTCCCTCATTTTTAGCATATAGCAGAGTATTCCAATCAAATGGTTAGTACCAAAACTAAAAGCATTCCCTAGTCTGCTTCAGGCCCTATTTTCCACTTTGAAAATTCCCAAGCATGCCTTCCTGCCCAGGGTTTCAGAGGTCTGCCAGTTCCTGGCAAGGATCCAACTCCAGCCCAGGCCAGCCCTCTGGGATGGGAGGTCCCTGGAATAGGCTGGACTGGCAGACCTTGCAGCAGCACCAGCTTCTTTGGCACAGAGAGGCTACGGGCTTGCTCGGGGTTCTGGTCACAACTGCATCATGGTAGGGTGGAAAAAGACAGAAGGTGGCCTTTCAGGCAGGTCTTCTTCCTAACTTTCTAAGGAAACAGGCAGTTGTGGTGGGTTGACCCTGGCTGGACACCAGGTACCCACCAAAGCCGCTCTATCACTCCCCTCCTCAGCTGGACAGGGGAGAGAAAATATAACCAAAGGCTCATGGGTTGAAATAAGGACAGGGAGAGATCCCTCAGCAATTACTGTTATGGGCAAAACAGACTCAACTCAGGCCTCCGATTACTACCCGCTCTTGGTTATACAGGCGGGCAGCGAGGAGGTTGCAGAGAGAAGTCTCGAAGCGATCAAAAGGGACTTCAGGGCACTGGGGCGATTGGTGGAAGGATCGGGAGCACAGGTGGTGTTTTCCTCGCTCCCTTCAGTGGCAGGGAAGAATACTGAAGGGAACAGGAAAGCACACCTGATCAACACGTGGCTTAGGGGCTAGTGCCACCGGCGAATTTTGGCTTCTTTGACCATGGGGAGGTCTACACGGCACCGGGCCTGCTGGGGACAGACGGAGTTCAGCTGTCTCATGGGGGAAAAGGATTCTTGCGCATGAGTTGTCGGGGCTCATCGAGAGGGCTTTAAACTAGGTTCGAAGGGGTAGGTGAGGAAACCAGGCTCCCTAGAGAAGAGCCTAGGGGTGGCACGCCAATGTTGGGGGAGAAATCGGTAGCCCAGCTCAAGTGCATCTACACCGATGCACGCAGCATGGGCGGTAAACAGGAGGAGCTGGAAACCATTGTATAGCGGGGTAGCTATGACTTAGTCGCCGTC
>NW_009212067.1:0-5229 GCF_000690835.1 Fulmarus glacialis
ACCTAGTGCAGCGCGGGAGCGGGCGGGAAGCGCCCGCGTCCTGGAGAGCATCCCTCGCCGCAGGGGAGCTGCCCCGGCCGGGGTCCCGCCTCGCAGCGGCTCTCACCCCGTCAAAGCGATTTGCGGAAAAACCTGCAGCTTGCAGCGGCTGCTGTCCCTGGCATCTGGTTACGAGTCCACCCAAGAGAAGCACCCAAGAGCATCCCCGCGTTGTGTTAGGGACGGTAACAGTCCCACCAGTAAATATGGAACGTGCAGTTAAGGTACATGGACTTCACAGAACTACGCCAGCAGATCACGCGTTAAATCCGGAAGGCCCAAAACCATAATGTCCCAGCGCTGGGGTGCCTTTGTGATGAACTCCCAGAAGAGCTGCAGCACCAAAAATCTCGCTCAGTCCCTTACAGAAATACTGTAAAACTACCAAGTTTTAATTGCAACTCTGGCTCCTATTCTAGGCATGGAAAGCAGAGGGGGACTTCTTTGAAATTAACCTTCTCCAAGATGTTTGGAGTTACAGGTCTCAAAAATCATGTAATTTGGTAGTGTTTCTGCTTCAGGGCTCAATTTTCAGCCTCTGTTTTTACCCGACGCACAGACAAGCAGGTTCATCATTCGGCGTGCCCTTGTTTTATTACGTGTGCCTATGCACACCTCTAGCAGACCCAGGTTTTCCCCGTTACTTTCAGTATCAAATAAACTTCCAAATCAGGAGTCTCTGCTTCACTGACTGCAAGTTGAATTTGAATAAAGGACCTGGCACTTGTTTGTGTAACCTTTTCAGACATATTACATTTTACTTCCATATTTAATGTCTAGTGATAGACACACAGTGTAGAGGAAGCTTCATTTCTCTATCTGCTTCAGACAGAGACTAAAATTCTCCCTCTCACCTAACAGCAAAATGTGCTCCCGAGCTCATCTCTGCCCATCTCTGCCCTGCCGCAGATCCCCACCGGTGTCCCTGCAACTCAGGCAACCACAGAAGACCTGCCTGTCTAAAGCTTATGCTGATCAGCTACTGCTCTTACCTGAGCATACCTGATCTGTGACTTTTATAGTGTATTTGGGTCTTTCTGAAATGCCTGGCAGCAGGTAGTGTATCACGCGAGGTATCACAGTACTGAAGTCAAATACGATCATTGCTCCAAAAGGAACTTTATGGTTTACCCAATTCAAAAACTTTATTAAGAGAAATTATAATCTGCTGAGAACTACAATATATATATTTGCAAAGTCAGTTAGCTATGTAGTTGCATGGTAAAATCATTTAATCACGGGTCAGAATAGCTGGGTACACATTAAGCCCATAAAACAGAGACCAAAAATACCTTTACCATGTGTTAATGTAGTTGATAGATCAGAACTACTTCTCTGGAACTAAAAGAGGCTGCATCCTGTAAAAATTCCCACATCCCCATGGCAAATTTTATTTCCTTTTGAATTCAGTTGTAAAAATTGGAAGCAAGGAAATTCACAGGCCGAAACACTGTCTAGATAACATTAAGGGGCATGTTGCTTCCAAAGCCTTGCGTGGGTTTTAGCCACATGTCTCCCACTGATTTTAATGGGATTTGCATGGCTAAAATCCTCTGCAGTGCTTTGAAAATGTATCCCTAAGGGTCTGTAATGAATTCATAAAGCCCCAGAATTTCTGAGTTAAAACCAAAATACAGTGTTGGCTGATTTTAAAGGCTTGTTACCATTCTCCTAATTAAAATACAGCTTGGTTCGGTAAAAGATCTATTCTAGTTTGTGTATAGCGTATACATGTATAATATAATTCTAGTATGTGTATAATTTAAATGGTTGTGTTATTTACACTACAAAAGAGCTGTGTTATATGCACTTTCTAATTTTCATAACACTTTCATTATACATTGGGTAGTAAGCCCCAAACAATGGATAAAATTGCTGCTGTTCTTTCAATGAGCTCGTAAATGTCACTGAAGAAATTGCTGTCATGTTAAGGGTGAGTTGGTTTTGTGGTGCACTTACACGACTTATTGACAGAACAGTTTGTTCAATATAAGATTACTAAATTTTTCTTTAAAATGTTTTACATAGCATTATATCATTAAGGATCAAGAAAACCAACAACACAAATCAATATCTCACAAAATGTTGGGTCTCTGATGAACGCACAAAATTAAGGAAAGTCAGTGGGAAAGCTGCTTCTCTTTCATTCTCGTGACTCACAGGAAGGATCTCCGGTCAACATTGTCATTATATTAAGTGGCCCATGAACAGCCAGTATGTCGGGTCAGCAGCAGCAAACTGGTGCTACAGACTGTAAACCAATTTCTTAATGCTTTGCATTACCATGCCCACCAGATTTGCAAGTAAACTTATCTGCATCTTCGGAACTCCAAATCTGTTCCTGCATACTGTCTCCTCTTTCACTCACACTCATTGGAGTTGGATAATGTTATATTTGATAACCACCAGATAGAAAGAATACCCTAGTCTCATATAGCTACCAGGATAGGCAGGCGTTTTAGCACATCCTTATTTGTCATATTAGATATTCAGTTGAACATATGTAAACAAATCTGATTTTGCATAAGCAAACAAATACACCCAAAATACTTGCCAGTAAAATCAGTAGGTATAAGAAATTGCAACCTGGCTTTGCAATTGTGTCCATTTCTTCTGTCAAGCTTAAAAAATCACCGAAACCATCTTTGCCCCTGCAACAGGGTAGAATAAGTCTCGGGAGCATTAGTTTTAAAAACACATTCAGGAAAGAACCAGCTTTCCAGATTCCGAGTTAAGCAATAGTAAAGCACAACAAACTTTCTTGACATCATCAGCTGAACTAGCCCAATGCGCAAAAGCAAATCACCTCCCAGCAATCCAGCCCTTTTAAAATTTTTTATTTCATATTTTCCTACCAACAGGACTCTTAATGTATGGAAGTTACCCTGAAGGATGAATAATCCCTGGCAGGTGTTCTTTAATGAGGACTGGTTCCATAGCTCAGTGGTCCACAAACTGTAGCCCATGGCTCTGTAGTGGCCCAAAAGCCTCAGATAAGTAGTCACAAATGGACTATAGACTATAATAGACAGAAAAATGTGCAAACTTACATTGTGTCCAAGCATTCCATGCTGCTATTTTCCATGTAGTTTTTCTGATTTGCCAGGAGGAAGTTTTCAGCAAAGTGCAATTTGCACAGTTGCTCTGGGCCCTGCTTTGAAAAACGCCCTGGTAGGTTCCTCAAAGGGCACATGGCAGCTGAGGGTTAAAGGTGGTTCACTGGTCTAGAAAAGCCTTGGGGGCCACTGCCTTAGCTAATTCTGGGCAATGTATTTTCTCTGAAATCATCAACCCTTGCATTTTAACTCTGATATTCATTACCATTCTTTTTAAATACCATAAAAATTAAAGATAACAGTGCGTGAACCCTGAAAGGCAATATCCCTTGGCCTCACATATGCATAAGATTTCTCCTCTTCTCCTTTTTTCTTTTCCTTTCTTCCTCCCCTCTAATCTCCCTTCTCATTGATTGGTCTTTGATAAAAAATAACATACAAGATGCAAAACTCACACAGGCAATCAAACACACAAGAGTAAAACCATACAAGAGGCAATGTCTGTGCACTGCTGTGAGTTGCCCTCTTCTTCGCTTGCTTTATTCTTAATTTGGATCCCTGAGGAATTTTTCTGTTTGCCAGAGACACATTGGACCTTTCTGATTGAACATGTTTTAATTCTTCCAGGAAAAAAAAAAAAACAAAACACACTCTTTGATTCTGAAAGAAAATTGTAATCTGTATTTTCATCTTTGAGTCTGTCTTTGTCAGTGAGGCTGGAAGAACATGCTCTGATCAAATATTTGGGTGTGTGCTTTTCACTCTGGAGCTGAGGACCTAAGTTGCATGACATATCTTGGATGGTGGCCAAGTTTAGATCCCTAATAATTTAAAACAATAACCACCTGCTTCAAAGGGGGAAAAAAAGACATTTCCTTCTTGCTGTTTGCTAGTTTAGGATCAGCAAAATCTTTTACTGCATCAAATTGAAATATAATAGCTGTAAGGTTGAGAACTGAAATCTTGCACTAAGCACTTCATTGCTGCAGGCTTTCTTTTTTTTTTCTTTTTTTGTGTTAAAATCACAGCTATACAATGCCTTTTCAGATCTCTAGTTAGGTGCTTTGCCTCATAAGACCTGTTGCTTAAGAGATGTAAAGCCTACCATTATCAGCCTTTTGATGAGGTATAAACAGAATGTGTGTGTTTATACACATCCGTCATTAGATATGTACATTTGCAAAGTAGAAATATCTGTATGTCTATTCTGGAAATTCTTACAGCTACAGTATTTTAGATTAAAGACCATCCCAGATCAATTCGCACCCATTTCAGACCCAAGCAGATTTTAAATAGCGTGTCATCCACCTTTGAAGAAATGAATAGCCTTTTTCTGACCATCAATCGCAAAAGGAAAAAAGTGCCTTTGCAGACGCATGAGATGGAAGCTGGGTGAAGGCCATCCTCAGAGAGCAGCACTGCTCCTTGGCTTGCTTTTGAAGCCACGTAAGCTTCCCCCTACACAGTTTCACTGCAAACACAGCACGTCTCCCATGTTTCCACCAGAACTGTCAGACTCTTCTTCATTCTCCAAGTGAAACAAGGGTTTTGGTTGCCCATATCTTGAGTTTCCTTCAAAGGGCCCAGCTGGCCTACAGCAACAAACAGCTGGGAAGATGGTTTGATGGTTTATTTCAGGCCACCAGTACGTCCCAGGAGATGGGCTGAGAAGTATTGTGTCGTACAGGACGAGCTGGGTTCAGGTGCTTGGGAAAATATGAAAGTAGGCAAAAGCAAGGAGGAGGGTTTAGTGCAGAAGCCACAGGGATGGGGCTGATCCCAGCAGCGGGACACAGACCCATCTCACAGGGCAATTTTGAGATGCTGGAGAGTGGCACCAAGGGGTTGGGCTGCAGCACCCTGCCTGGGGCAGGAGGGCTCAGTTGCAGGTGGGGACAGTGGGACCAAGCTCTCCTGGGCGGGAGGTGCACGTGTAGCTTCTAATTAGAGGTTTCTTAACAGATTCACTAAGGCACTGCCTGAGGACTGCCCTCCCACAGTTTGCTTTACTGGAAAAGGGTCATATCTGCTACAGGAGATGGTCTCTCTTCTGTGCTTCTCCAAGCAGAGTCGGAGATTCGGGCTTCTTTCAGCTAACCCAAGGGACCCCAGCCTGATGCCCCCCACACTTCCC
>NW_009212067.1:5260-9598 GCF_000690835.1 Fulmarus glacialis
CTAGCTTCCCATCTTTGGGCAATAGCTCTGAGTTGGATACTTTGGATTTATCCTTCTAAAATGACAATATCTTCTCCCTTTACAACTCTTTAGGCAAAAATTGAGTTCTGGGGAAGGAACAAGGAAAGAATACTAAAAGAGATGTTCAAAGATGTAGGATTTGCTTCTTTTACATACTCAAAGTAATTTTCTGGGCAAGAAGAGAAAAAAAAAAGACTGTATTTTTCCCCCTCCACAGAATCTAGAGAACATGCCTCAGAACTGGTCCAAAAGAAATTGTAATAGAAGAGGAGAACATTGTGTCTTCACGTTTTTGAGGGCTTTCATGAATGGTGAGAATGATTGTCCGTTCATGTAGATTCAAAGATGGGCTTTTTTTCCTTAACTGCTCCTTGAACAGCACAGTCCATATTTGACAAGTTAGAAGCATTAGAGAATAAATTCACAGAGATGAAAATAGAATTTCCAAAAAAGTTTTCCTTAGACTTCAAAGGAGATAAAAAGGATTCAAGGAAGTTTGATCTTTATTTTATAAGTATGTACAAGAGAAGGAGAGAACGAAGGCAACAGTCAAAGAAAAGTCTAGTTTAATATTTCTCTCGTGAGCATACATAATGAGAAGTGGAACACCACAATTCCTTAGTGTTCACAGGGTAGCAATTCACTGCCATGAAATTATATCTGGCTTTTTAGAAAACTCCTTCACTTCTCTGTGCTTGTCTGACGTATGACAACCTGCTGTTGAGGCTCGCAGATGTTGACCTGTAGTGGATGGATTATTCCTAGAAAAATTAAAACCTCACAGAGATGTAATCCTTTTTTAAGCTTTCCACTTGAATGGCAGTATATTTTCTCTAGAAAAAACTAATAGAGAAATTAATTTTTAAAGCAAAACTTTGTAAATTCTTTCAGTCCATAAGAAGTTAGAGAAAAACAAATGGGTGAAAAGTATTCTTCTTTGAGCAAAAGAGCATTTCAAAGTTTTGGCATTTGCAAAAAAACCTGGTATGAGTGAATGTTGACAAAATGGCAAACAACACAAAGAAATAAGGCTGGAAAAAAAATCAGAATTAAACAGAATGCTTTCTTCTAATTTTTTTTTTTTAAACTGGATTTTATTCACAGTTCAACGTCAGGTCAGACTAATTACATCCATACCAGGAAATTAAATAATGCCAAGGAGTGTTTCCAGCCATGGAGTTCCATCATCTGTACAGATAAATTGTCCCCAGCAGAGCTTTGCCCCAGGCGAGGAAGTGCTCTCCCAAACAGGTCCTGGTCATGGTTTAGGAACTGCCATGGGCCAGGGACCATTTCTGCTGCACTGTTTGGATATGACCACCTTGTGCAGAAGATAAGAGAGTTTACTAATACAAGAGCAACCTATTCCATGCCAAAGGTATTTGCTCAAATACCAAAGAACGGTCCCATGTACATATAATTTGCTTGTACAAACATGACAACTTGATCTGTATCATGTCAAAAAAGAAACAAGACAAAAAAACTGAATGACCATAGGTGCAATGATGTGTAATGGATTTATATTATGGATATAAGAACATGAGCATACTCATGCATGTGGGCGGTAGCTGTAGTGTGAGCTGGACAGAAGACTTAGCCCAAGAGTGCAGTGACAATGACTGTTGCTTAAAAACAAGGAACTTGTCCTCCTGGGCTTAATTGACTGATTTTTGTTCTCATTTCTGTACTCAAAGTTCAGAGATACACTCACTTGATCAGTACCAATACACTCTCACCTGATTAGTTCCCAAACCAGCATTTCCCTCAATGGCATCCTGGCACAAGAGGGTTTCTCTTTGCAGATGCACATGGAAACACCAGGTTAATTTGCCATGAGTTACTTTTGAATTTTTAGAACCTCATGCAATTCTGGTTATTGGCAAGAAGAAGCAGGTAATAAAGATATGTCAGCTGTATCATACCATAGACTGCTGCAAAGGTCATGGGACTGGCGCTAGACAAGCCAGCTCTGAACTAGACCACATCAGTGCAGGACTCACCACGTGGACACAAGAAGCTGGAGTCAGCACCAGCTCAGGTGTTTCCAGCAACATAGATGCCCCCTTAGTGACCAGGCAGTGATTCAGAGAGTGCTCCAGTGCAAACTGGGGAACACTGGGGCAGGCTGCTTGCATGCAATTTTTGCTGCATGAGAGTTCAGTTCCGAAAGCACCTGAAATAAATTTTACCTAGGTTAGTCATCCCATCGGAATCGTTCAATCAATAAAGTCTTTGAGGACTGAGCCCTAATTTTGGTAGCTAATTAAATACCGAGTTAATGATTGTGTTGACTGTAATACTTAACAACATGCAGATAAACAGGTTTATGCATTTTTAATGTATAAATTCCTTCAACAAAAAGTACAGCTGAAGAAAAATGAATGTCTACGGTAAGCCTCAGACTTCTGCCATACTTGCAGCAAGACAGAGACCCTCACATCTTTTGTTGGTAGAAAAGGACTTTGTGTTTTGTATGTTATGAACAGCTATGTCTGATGTACCCAGTTATGCTGTTAGATATGTTACTCACCCAACTTGCATGAATGACCAAGGGCTTTATTAGGCATATTGGAAGTGAGTGTTTTGAGCTGTGATGATTTTTTAAGGCATGATGAAGGGTCCCATCTACCCTAATCAACTTTGCATAGCCGGGGCTCAACTTCCAGTGTTGTCTTTCATCAGTGCAAGTGTCAGTCACTGGCCAACACGTTGCCCACAGCCCTCTGCCCTCATTTCTTCATGGCGGGATGCATGTTGTTCTTTCAGGATAATTTCTTTTCGCCTGCTTTCCCAGCTTGCTTGGCCATGACAGGTCTGCCCTGGTTATGGCATTCACCATATGGCTGGACTTGGCTCCACCCTATCTTTTAATAATTCCATCTCACTGACCATCCCCCTTGCATTACTTTCACCGAGGGCATTTCAGAATTCAGCCCCAAACTATTGGTTCTGACTAGCTTACCCACGTTAAATCTGAAAATATTAGCATTCATTTTCCGCTTGGTGATAGCCCCTGAAGTGACCTTAGTAGGTTATGTCTTATTTCATATATTTTCCTCCTATGGTAAACTGATACAGTGTTGATACAGCTACAGCTATTAAGTCACAGCTTGAATTCAGATAAATGCGTTTGAAAACACGGTTTTAGAATATCACGTAATTCATAGGCATTCATTCTCTCTCTCTTCTTCTGCATGTTTATGTATGTAAAATACAGGAAAATATTTTAAAAATCTACTGCAAATTTTCCAGAAGACAAAAATATGGAAAAAATAAATACATGCGCTTATGTACAGAACGGACTACAGACCTCCTGCTGTTCTGAGGTGTTGATGCAAATTCACATTCCAAATTAAAAACCAAGCTGGCTAAATATTTGTAAGAATTTTTTTTTCATATAAACCCCACAATTTTTTTAAGCTGCTGAAAGGCAGAGAGGGAGCGCTGCTTACTTATTTTCATCGGCAAGAAAGGAGAGCACTTTAAAAAATGAAAGGTGTTCAACAATCTTTTATCATCACAATACCTGCAAACACATTAGTTGCCTTACAATGTTTTTAATTACTGTTTTAACATATTTTTGATTGCACGCTTAGCCAAATTGTATTTTGTTACCTAAGTCTATTTGTCTACACACTTGGGATCACATGGGATTGTCCCTGCACAATCTAAGCCTCATGTTGAGGCCAAGAACTTTCCTACTGCATCGTTTTGGAAGAATTGCCTACAGCCATATTTCGGCCTACTTAGGCATATACAGCAATATAGTTTTAATTACCTCTGTACATGTTATTTCCCATAAGGCTCCGGCCTCACGCAGCACAGAGCATGAATAGCGATCACGATGCTAGCCGTTTGTTCACTATTTCTTTCCACTCGTCTTATTTAATGTGGCAATGCTTTATGTCTTGTGAAACAAGAAAACAAGGGAAAACTTGTTTCCTTCTGAGCTTTGCCAGGGCACTGATCACTTTAATATCAAGCAAAGTGATAAAGCTAGAAAGGTAACAACACAATCCCTCTTGGATGGGGAGGGACGGAAAGGATGTTACTCCTGTGTGCAGGCAGGACAGTGACGCACAGGTGGATTAAGCAGTATCCATCAACTTAACTGTTTGTTGCACTCAAGACCTCATTTTATCCAAGTTCATACGCATTATATGTCAAAAACCAGCTCCTATCCACAGGTGGTCCATAGGACAGTATTCCAACTCCTTGGTTTCTCGTGAGGCGCAGGCTGGTGGTGGGCACTGCAGTCAGTCCCATGATAGTATAAAGTATGAAAGAAGCAGACAACACCAAGCTGAGTGGTGCGGT
>NW_009212068.1:0-2598 GCF_000690835.1 Fulmarus glacialis
GGTGCTGGGCTGTCCCCCGCCCAGGGAGAGGCAGGGACTTGCAGGGCGTAGGGAGCCTCCGGCGCGGTGTCCAGACTCGGCAAGGAGGCGGATGCCCCGTCCCAGGCGGGCAGGATCCGGATCCGCAGGGACAAGCCGGGGTCCTCAGCCCATTCCACTTCGCAGAAAGGTAAATGCAGGGCACAGCTCGGGCCATGTTGACAAATGTTTGTCCTGCTTGCTTTCCTCTGCCCTTTGGAGAGGTCCTGGCGTGACTATCGGGCACAAACTGAGCTGCAGCAGAGATCCTGCAGGCCTTGTTCTCTGAAACTGACCCCCAGGCACCACTGCACAGCCCTCCTGCAAGGCACCTTCTCATGTCCCAGGGTCTGTCCTCACTCAGGCTGGAGCATCACGGCTTGCCCCAGAATGGAGCATTGCCTCTGTGTTCAACATTGACTCTTGGTAGAGTACAGGTTTCACAAGGGCTGTTCTCTCCTGGCACATATTTTTATGGTGATTCAAACCAGCTGTCTTCAAATCAAGGATTGTTAGACCCAAAAAGCCTGCCAAACCATGACTGAAAGTATTTTACAACAGCCAAAGAGCTGCTTGCACAACTCTCCTACTGATGCTGGTCAAGCAGACTTGGTCTAACCCAAACCTGTAGCCTCTAGGACACTGGCTCTTCAATTTTCTCCTTTACAGTTACCCTCTGCTTTTGAGACTGTCTTTACAATCACCCCAAATTCTTTCTTGTCCCACTCACAAACTTAAAATTGCTGATCAAAAGTGCCAGTACTGGAGGAGGAATACCAAAGGCAGTCTCTAAAGTCTTTGCTGGTATCCCTCCTATGTGCAATTCCTGGCAGCCCCACTAGTGAAAAATCTCTACAAATGCATATCTATGAAATACTCCAGGCAACTCCATCACATGCACCAACATCAGTTTGCCTACCTATAAATCGTGCTTTGGCTTCAACAGACCTCAGTGTTCAGCGTGGCTTCCACAATTGCTGCCTATGACTGGGATGAAGCAGCTCACAAACTCTAACAGGACGAGCCTGAGAAGGGCTGCGCATTCTTTTACTTACAATGGAGTTCTCAATTACAAAAGACAAAATTATAAATAAATGTTGGCCACATACATTTCACTGACTACTCAATACCTGAAAACACAAATGTTATAGTGATCAGAGAAGCATGTGATGAGAAAACATGTCCCAGCAACTGCTTACGCTCTGGAAGTGAGCTGCTCTGGGAAGTAGCAATTCAGTTGGATTCCCTGAGGCATGAGGCAGTTTGTCAGCACCCTCTTTTCCTGTTGCAAAGGTCCATAAGAAATGCACTCAGGAGTCTGGAGCCTGCTCCCTAATTATGGTACACCAGGGTTGTTGCTCTTTGTTGGTAAAGTGAAAAAGATAATGGGTACCCACAGTTTGCCTACCAGGAGCCTTCAGAAATTATTTTCTCACCAGCAGCCCAATAATCAGAAAGTACACAGCTACAGTGTATATCCTCTCATTTAAACTCCTGAATAATAAGCATTACAACTGAACTATTGTTGATGCAGGTTTAAGGACAAGTCCCATTTGCACTGAAGTCAAAGGGTAAATTTTCATTAATTACAGATTTTTTGGTACTGTTCATGGCATGTAAGTTGCATTGTTAGAAAACTGTTCCATTTTAAAAAATCCACTGGAGATACTATTACAGATTTCAATAGCAGTCTGGAACTTAAAAGATGTGAACAGTTCACACATTAAACATATTACCAACTAAGATTTTTGGTAAGGAAAACCTGGATAACAAAGCATGACTAAACTGAGATTTTGTGGAAAAAAACAAAGAAAGAAACAAACAACAATGAAATAATCAGCACTCTATCCTCTGCTTTCATCTCAAATGCAAAAAGAAACAGCGCTGAAGTGAGATTTTTAAAAGTGAGTGGCAAAAACTGAGCTCTTAATAAATTGAGACCTATGTCATGTATCAGCTGCAGTTGATGTAGTAGATACAGTTTGTTACAGTACCTATTATTCTATATTGCTCGCTTCTGTAATTTTAAACAATGAAGATTTGTTGCTTAGAAGTTAGGTAACTAACAGGTGTTGTGTTTGTAAGTGTGTGGAATTGTAACTAGTATAAACTGTGTATCCTAGAAGCATTGTTAGATTCTAGTGAAGATTAACCTTGCAAACGAGAACCATAAACAAACGTGGTCCAGACGTGGCTTGGAGACAAACCTCGACCTTATAAGCAGAGAAAGAAACAAGTTCCCGAAGAGTTCACTACCCTGCCGACCACCAGAGACCACCCGAGACCCTCAAGGAGACCCTAAAGGCTTTAGTGCACATGTGTCTAGGATGATGTAATATTATAATTAGTTCCTGGAAATTTAATGAATATGTGAAAGAGAAATTTAAAATATGTATGAGAAGCATGGATATAAACAGAAAGGTGATTAGACCAGGTGTGCTTGACTTGTGGCAAGTCCACCGAGCACCCAGGCCTGAATAAAACAATATCTCTCCTGAGCGTATGGAATCGGTTACTTGCACACCAGGCACGAATCCGCTTTTTGCACAATACAGTGACAGCCTCAGAGCAATCCTGAAG
>NW_009212069.1:0-5696 GCF_000690835.1 Fulmarus glacialis
ATCCCCTGGTTGTCCCGCACATGGCTTGCTCTTATCTAATTCCATCAACAGTATATGAAATACTCTTGACCAGCTCTGAGTAGATACCTAAAATTTAGGCAGAGCTACTTCCTTGATTCAGGCTTCAACCCTTTCTCACTGAGAAAGCAAAGTTGTTGTATCTTTAACCCTCTCTTTAAGGCACTGTAGAGACAATCACCAAAACAGAAAATGTATGAATGAAGCATCTGCTCAAAAATGAATAGCAAGTTGTGTCTGTCACAATGGATGTCTTGTGTTAATTTTATTAATTGAGTGACGGTACATGTTTGTAGGCTTATGTGTCTTGTGTAGCGAAGAGCTGAATGAGGAAAAGGCAGACAGGAATTTATCTTTTCCTGTACAAACCTAACAGGTCTGCCAGTGATAAGTGACTCTGGAACCTGGAAGTATATAAGAATATGATGAAAAGACATGTAACATAAAAAAGGACATTATATGAACTAAAACTGAATTTGGACTTTTAAGATTCCTTGCTCAAACATGAAGATAGAAGTAAAATCCTTAGCTTTTCATAACAGATTGAGTTGCATCTTCTGATTAAGTTAGTGTCAAAGAAGCCCAATAAATTTTATGATGCTCTAATTAGCACTCTCACAAGCTGTTAACATTTTTACTTGCAGTCAAGTGGCATTCAGAGAAGTGTGAAATTCTTCTGCCTTTGAAAATATTAAGGAAATCAGTTCTTCTGAAATGGAGAAGTCCACCTTAAAAGCCTGTAAATACATCAGTGGAAACTGGAACCGATTCTCAGGCACATTGGATGTCTACTGTTGAATGAATTCAATGAGTAAGACTCCCTAAAACTGCAATTTTCCTGTATACCTACTTCATATATAAACTGTTATTTTATTTATATTAAAGTTTGCAGTCATTGAAAGTATAATGTCAATCACATGTTTTTCAGTTGCAATGACATTCAATTATAAATGAATGTGACTTAATTTCCTGTGGGTTCATGTCTCTTAATCAATTGACCTTTAAACCAAATGATGTTAGTCTTTTCTGCTATCTGTGCCTGTATCTAAAAGCCTTTCTCATAGAGACTTTTGGAAGTAAGACAGGATGCCATATTTGATTTTCAGTACTGTATTTTACAAACAGGATGAAGAATTATTGGGAGCAAACTTATGAATTTTCAATCCTGATTTCTCTTTTACCCAGTTTACTGTTTTTAGGGGATGTTCTATGGGAGCTCTAGTCTTGACTGAGATTAGACAGCAGGTTCAAAAGTTGCCAGAGGGATATACAGACATACACAAAGACTGTGTGATTACATACACTGTTTTAATCGGCAACAAATGAAAACAGATACACAAACTATTCCTTTCAGTATTGTTCAATGTGACGTGAGAATAACTGGGAATGAGACAATCTATTCTCAGGAGGGTAACTTAGAGGGATTGCTAAAAGAAGACACACACACACAAAGATTCTTCAGATTTGTTTAGAGGAGGAAAACTTTTGGAGGTCAGACCAAGGGAATAATATAGATAGCAACACCTGAACTACTCCAACTCTTTTCTTCATCCAACCTGAGAAGGCTGCTAAAACCCACTTCCACCACTGCATTATAGGCTTCCTGGCTTATATAAGCCCCTGACAGTAGGGACCTTTTAAAATCACTCTTGCTTAATGCTGTTTTCTAGAGGCAGAAGAGATGAGTAATGAGGCAGCATCTCTTTCTATCAGCTTCTGACCTCCTCTCTATTCTCTATACTGCAGCCACTCAATAGGCTTCCTCATTTGGGCTGCTAACCACTAAGATCAAAAACAACTAAACTGGCCAATCATTAAGTTGAATATTTTAAGTTGAATCACTGCCTAGGCTCCACTGACTAGATCTGCATTGACTATAATGGAGACTTAAACACCTGCTACGTGTGTTGCCATCTGCATGTGGAAAACTATATTTATGTGTTTTAATGGATGCCACCGTTAAGGTTTGGTTCGGTTCCCTCAACTCAGGTCATAGGGTAGAACACAGGAAAAAATGTTTAATGACATTTGAATTGACCTAGGCTATCTGAGATCTTTCCATTAAGTTGGTAGATCTGGTGCAGGACCTATGGGGGATTTTTTCCCCTCTGGAAAGGCTGCTGGAGCCTAGGCATGAATAACTTATGACATATGATATGGCACTTCTGTTTAATTAAAAAGTTTCCCTCCCTCAGGTCATGTGAGTGTCTGCCACTGTGCAAGAGCAGATATAAACTTGGATACTACACAGAGCAGAAGCCCAGCTCTTGACTGTGACTCAGGTGTTGCTTCAGACCTCTCACTGCACCACTTCTGAATGTTACATTGCACAGAGAGCAGGCTGTGATTTTTGAAGGTGACAGTGTGTAGTGGGAATCCATTAGTCCCAGATGAAGGTACTAGAGACTTGCTTGCGAAACATCTTGCCCTTCCCCTGCAATGCCTGATTTGAACTAAGAACTTAAGCTTACTTCTTTCTCCTGCACAAGTCTTCACAAGGGTCCCAGTTAGCTACCAGGCAATAAGTTAGTTTTGTGCAATAAGGTTTTTTCAGTCTTTTTTGCTATAGGAATTTCATTCTGCATAAGCAAGTAAAAATTAACTACAGCAGAGACTTGAACTAAACTCTTCTGCTACCCAGCTGATGAGTCTTCCTCCTAGAGTCTCTCAGTGAGGCTTTTACTTATTTTGTTTTTATGAAGAAAATGATTGTCCAGTTGAGACTCTGGATCAGATCCATCTTTCCAAATAGATATATCTACAGTGCAGTTATTTACATATGAATAAATTATTCAAGGATATGTTTATAGTCAGTGATTAATAAATGACTGTGTGACAGTGTGAATAATTTTATTCTAAAACAGTTTTTTCATATCAGTCTGATGAAGTGCCTTCCTCTCTCATTTACTCGACTATCTCAGTTGCAGCCATCTAAAGTAGGTTAGACATGCCTCACTGTCTGGAAATCCTAGAAGGCAGATCTTCCTTTCAGGTTTATGAGGACTAGGACTTAATCCTCTAGCCTGTCTTCTCAGCAGTTTCCTAAGCCAGAAGGGTTGACTTAAGCAATTTGAAGTACCTAAAATTAAGTGTGCAACATGGAACTCATAATTTCTTTTGTAAGAAAACCTTAAAATGAGATAATTTTTTTCCCTTTAGGTGCTTCTTTTAGAGAATCAGTTATCAAAGACTCTAGATTACATTTTCTCTATATTTCATTCCTAAAGAAAATTTGTAGTGTTATAGTCATAGTGCAAGTGGAACAATTTGTCATGTTGTGTAGCTCTGCGATTGTATGTAATGGTGACACGGCTCCCCAACTCTTCAAGGTTGATTGAAAGTATATTGACATAAAAAATATCAAAGTTCAGATTCAGAAAACCAGTCATTGTAACTGAAATCTCCAGTGGTGAAATAATGAAAGAAAATTCTGCAAAAGTCCAGTGGGCTTCAGGAAAACTGTGTGATTATTTTCAAATTCAGGGTGAGGTGTAATTGGGAGGCAGTTGTCATCCTGAACACATTTTTAAGGTTTATGTGGTTTTACCTCACTGTTTCTAATATTTTGCACTTCAGTTGTAGTTTTCAGCAGAGCGCTTAAAATACCTTATTTCCTTGAAGCATGGTCCTTCTGACTCAGATGTAATCATATTTGCAGGCAGTAGGGGAAGCTAACACAGCTGCTGCTCCTGTTAAACTCATTCTGGACAAAAAGAAGAGGTTTGGGGTTTGTTTCTTGTTTCCAGAGTCTCAATGTTTATAAGAATATATGCTTTACTATTACTATTTTAATGTAATAGTGTTTAGCTTCTGAGGATGCAATATTTTAATATGATAAACCTCAGGTACTAAAGAATGCTAACGTCAATTAATTAGCGATCTAACTAGGATTGTGAATTTAATCAGTTTGACATTGATTTTAGCCAGCCATATGGGGATTTTTTCACACTTCTAAGGAAAAAAGTGAAAGAGAGAGGAAAAGAGAAGTCAGTAGGACTTTAAATAGAAGCTTTTCATCTGTTAAATAGTCAGAAAGATTTGTTAATTAACAGTTACAGTAGGAATGTAGAATTCTGTGACTGTAATTAACAAAAATAGTAGAAGAGCTGACGACCATGTCACTATGAACAAGGGGGAAAAAACCAGCAATAGAAGGATAGCAGAATTAAAACAAGCTGACATCTCTGAGCACTTCCTCCATGTGGACCAGAATGAACACACCATGCAGAAGACCTCCCAAGATGAGTGATTGAACAAAGCAAGCAATACTGACAGAGGTGACAAAAATGGAATACATAGCTTTTGGGCTGAAAGCAACTTGGCTAAAGATTTTCAGAGACACAAAGGGCACGCAGGCATAGAAATAAACTCTAAACTTCCGCTGCACCCCAGATATCTTGTTAATGTGCTAACAGAGAAGTTAGGCTGTTGTATGCACATACTTTTCTCTTTTCCGTATTTTTTACCAAAGGCTGGGAGTCAGTGCACTCTCCAGTTCATACCCCAGGCCTCTGCTTATCAGCAGCAGGAAGGAAAAACCTATTTAATTTACTTACTGTAATAGCAGCAGCAGAAGGCAGCACTTACTGATATAGAATGAAGACAAGAAAACAGGATTAGTTTTGAGATCTGATATCTTTCAGCTCCCCAGGCCTGGCTTGAATTCTAAGAGCCATGACAGGTAATGAGATACCAGAACTTAAAACTACATTATCCTGATTTATCAGGTACTTTCCTCTCAGCACTTTGCTCTGCTTAAGGACCCCTGAAGCCAGAGTTTATTCCGGTACACACTAGCAAAAAGCTGGGGATCACAGCTTTGCGGTGCTGCGTATCGGTTCCTAACTCAGGCAGTATCAGACTTAAAACTTTCATCAGTTCCTCACACAGCACATTGGTGTTTTTTTTCTTGCTACTACATTGTAAGCAGAAAACGTGCTTCTGAATCCTGCCATAAGCAATAGCTTAATAGTTTTTGAGTGCAAGGTTATACCATGAACCATGAGAAAGGGACAGATAAGAATGGGAGTCCAAAACTACCCAACTGCTAGATAACCTCACACCTCTCCTCTCATTAATGTCACTGTTTCCATGATATACAAAAGACTCATATAGTCTCTGAATTTCTTTCTGGAGGAACCCATTTCTCCCAACTGGCAATGCAAAAATCCTATGGAGACTGCTCCTGCTGTATGCATCCTGCATACATATACAGTGAAAACAGTTCCCCAAATGCCAGCAGATCATGCCTGAGGCTGGATAAGCACATATCTTTTATAAATTCACATTAGCAGTGACTTCATCATGGTAGAGCCTGAAAGAAGATTTTTAACTGCCATCAAAATAGTTAGAAACAGGGAAGAAAAGAAAAATGCAAATTTACTGTTGCCTTCGGTTGGTGCAAGTCTATTAAAGTAAAAAGAACACTGGCTTCCTGATGTATGAAATAATTTTCTTCCCAAGTATTTAATACCTTGATCACTGCAATGACTTGATTCAACTCTAGCAAAAGAAACCAAAGTGTGCTGAAGAAGGCATTAGGTATGTCCACTCCCCCAATTCAAAGAGGAATCCTAATGGAAATTCAGGGATGTTGCAAAGAACTGCTGCCTACTTTAAAAAACTCTGCTAGACATAGAGGGTTCTCAGGGCACTTCAGAGCGTAATAATAAATAAAA
>NW_009212070.1:0-2867 GCF_000690835.1 Fulmarus glacialis
TCTATGATTCTATGATTCTATGAACTCTGGATGCAATACTGCTGCATAACTCTGTTGTGTGGCTTTCCCGTAGAGGCCATTTATGTGTACAGAATGTCTACTTTCTGCTGTGATGTGACAGTACGTGTGTTCTTCAAGATGTAAGTGCAAATCACATCATTAACCCTACCACAGAGTACCCAAGCTATGCTGTTGTCATTCCGGGGGGCTTCAGCCTTCAGCCAGGAAAGGCTGAAAAAGCTCATCAGTCAGTGCAGTAATTTCTGTGACAAACATATCCTTCTAGGCACTTACCCGCCCAGGCTACTTTGAGCAGATAACTATTCAAGAGAACCCAAGCCAGATTATTTAATTTAATTTACTGTGCCTTATAGGTGCCAAATCTGACTGGATTTTCTTTCTGCACAAAATGGCAGAAATCCTGAAATGGCAGAAAAATGGCATATCCTTGAAATGGCCCAGGCCTGCAGTTTGTACACAGCTCCTGGGTATTTGCCCATCCCAGCCCTCATTCTGCACAGCCAATTTTCTGTATCATTGGGAGTTGTGGGATTCAAACTTGGGCGGTCCTCTGTTAGCCTTCCCACTCTGCTTTGTCTTTTAACACTCCTGCTAAATCTTTTCTGTTCTCATCCAGCTCTCTTCACCTGCTACTTCTCAATGTCTTAACAATAGCACTTCTGCTGTTCCTTTATACCAATTCTTTCTGATGTGCCTTTTGTCGTGTTCCACCTCTTGTATGATTCGTTTCTGCTTCAGTTGCGCCTAATGAAGCAAAAGTCATTCCTCCTCTCTTATTTGTGTCTCAGACTAATTGTGTGTTTGATAAGGTTTCTTTCAGTAAGTACTTGCTTTCCTGCTTTCCCCTTCCTATACCTTCCCAGGAGATCAAAACTACACATTCTTGAGTTAGATTTTATAACATTTGTTTTATTGTCATTATTTTGTTGCTTTCACTCCTTTCCTTCCTTGCTCTTTTGAGGGTGGTACTGCAGTATTTTCTGATCAGTTGCACACAAATGATTGCCCATATTCATATTCTCAGCCGCTTCCTCTATCTGTCAGTCTCCTCTAAAGCAGTAGCCCCTTAATAATTCCCTCTACCTCCAAGATAAAAAAGTGAGCCTGAGTCTATTGCAATATCTTACTCGAGAGTCTGGGGAAAAAACTTCTTTCAAATGAAAGTAGCTATAGTAGTCTCATGTCCTGGCAATATACATATTCTTTTTTTCTCTTTTACTTTCATTTGTGGACATTCTTCCATTCAGATTTTCAGCTCTTCCTGTATGTCAAATAATATATTTTATACATCTAACATTTTATACATCTATACAACGTATAACAGTCTTAATTTACAGTGGAGTGCCTTCTCCCATTTTTCCTTGCTTGTTCTTCCTGAACATGTCATATTTTTGGCAGCAATATGTCAGTCCTGTGACTGGCTTTTAAATTGCCAATTAAACTGCTGTCTTCATTGTTTACCAAAACCCGATAAACATTCAGTTTATGAATGAGTTTCTCTCTGATACTGATTTTCTCTTAAAGGACTCAAATATGATATTAGAATCTACATTACTTGTGAGGACTTCAATATTTTTTCTTTTTGAAAGCATGAAGGTAAAACTCAGAAAGCCAGTTTTATTTCTTGAAGCTGCAAGTATAAGTGACGCTTGACGTCATTCATCTTGCAGAGATGGTGAACTTGAATTTGACCTTGAGTTTTTAACAGTGTGTTCTAATGCATACATGTGTATAAGATGAGAATTGGTATACTGGATTGGACCAAAGCCCAGTTAGCCTAGTAGCCTGTCTCCAGCAGTGGCGAAACTTAATGAATTGCAGAATTACAAAATCATTCAGGTTGGAGGGGACATCACAAGATCTCTAGTCCAACCGCCATCTTCTCAGTAGCCTCTTCTTAGGTATTGGAAGATTGCTATTAGGTCTGTCCTAAGTCTTCTGTTCTCCAGGACAACAAATAAAGAAGTAGAGATAGCCTACAGCATTACTTCCCCAGAATACTCTCCTGACTTCCAAGAATTTGTGGCTCAGTGCCTAAATTTCTCTCAGGGATGATAATCTTTTTAATAGCTCTTGATCATTTTGTCTTTCATTAACTCTTTGAAAATTTTGTGGCAAAAAGCTTCATAGCTCAGCTCTGTTACCTTGTTTGTTTTGACCCAGCCAATCACTAGTTTTATTTGATGACTCCTACTTCTTCTATTGGAAGAAAGAGAGTACAGTCTATTCAGTGGCATAATGATGCTCTCTGTTTTCTTCTTAATGCTTTTAAACATTATTTGTTTTTCTGATAGTTACTGAGTACTGAGCATAGAAACATCTAGTGTAATACTCATTCCTGTGGGGTACTGGTCCATTAGCGTTTTTGTTTTCTCTTGTGCAGAACTTTACATTTATCTTCACTGAATCTTATCTATGGTTTTAACATCCAGTCACTATGTCTCATGCTTTCCTTCTACACTTCATAGCTGATGCTTATCTTTACTATCCTTGAATAATGTAATAGTCACAGGAAACCCTGTCACCTTGCTATTTTCTAAAATTTTGAGCAGCACAGTCCCAGCATGCATACATGTAGACCTTCTTCCAGGGATCAGATTAATCCTACCCATTGTTTCCTATCTTTATCCTGTCTTTAATTCATGAGTAAATGTTCTCTCTTATTCTAAGTCCCCTCAAGAGCTTTTGATGAAGCACCTCAAAAGTTGGACGCTTTTTGGAAATCCAGGTGGACTGCAGCAGCTGTGTCGTGGTTTAATCCCAACTGGCAACTAAGCACCACACAGCTTCTCGCTCACTCCTCCCCCCAGCAGGATAGGGGGGAAGAGAATTGGAAGGGTAAAAGT
>NW_009212071.1:0-2730 GCF_000690835.1 Fulmarus glacialis
GAGTGAGCGGCTGCGTGGTTGGTTAAACTAACCATTGAAGGTTGCTACCTTCAATCTCCGTCTCTGTTCCTCATCTCTAAATTTTCTATCACACGTTAAAATGCACTTCCATAAATAGTCTGGCGAACAGAAGATACAAAGAGTCTCTTTCAAATGAACACCTGCAGGGTGTTCTGCAGGGCACCAGAACTAAGGACTGGATAGATCAGTGTTGAGATCATCTTCTAGTTTTCAGATAATAACAGATTATAGATTGCAATATTCTCTGATGATACCAAATATGACTATTTTGAAAACATACCATTTTTCATAAAACTGAAACATATTCTACTCTCTGTTCATTATTATTAAATTTATTAGAAAATTATTGGTATTAGAAAATACATTGTAAACATTGCTACATTTGTTGGGCATCAAGAAATACACTAGTACAGTTTGGATACTATCTGAATTCAAAGTACTTTACTTTTGAGAAAGCATTTTAAACAGGTAATGTCGGCTTCTTTAGGGGAATATGGAGCATATAAAAATGCAATCAAGCAACTACACTGGCAGCAGAGCTGTCCTCTGCACACGACCCAATACAGTTAGCTGGCATTACTGCATTTCTCAAACCTTTTGAAGCATCACAAATGGTAATGCTTGCACACTTCTCATACTGCTGAGGTGTGACCACTTATGTTTTGTCTGAAATGGCAGAATCAAACATGCTTCCAAGTGCCTCTCCCAGCCATTTCCCAGTCCCAGCTTCGAGCAAGACCCAAAGCCATACCACCCCTTCCCACCTCCCAGCCTGGACTTCTGTAGAAAGAAAACTTAGACACACAGATCAAAAAGAAACCATGACGTTATCGAAACAGAACATGATTCCAGTTTATGATGTGGCACACATTCAGGGTCAGGTTAGCTACCGCCGATGACTCCTCTGTCACTAGGCAACTAGGGGGAGGAATAAATGGCCTGTACAGCTCTGAACATATATTGTCCAAAAAGATAACAATACTACAAAATACAGCACCTCACTCAAAACTAAAAATGCTCATTTCAGAAATATAAAACTATATATAATAAGTAACGTACTAAGACATCTAAAACCACTTAATTTTTAAGAAATTGTTATTTCAACCTACCTTACTTAAAAAGCAGAGTGAGAATTACAGACCTTACTGCTAAAGTGTTCAAAATAATTATGTTCAAAGCATACTACTCCTTCATCTAGTACAAGTCAGCCTTATGCTAGGAAAATGACAAATACAATAAAAACGGTCCACTTACATTCTAGTCACATATATAGAATGATCAATTCATATCATCACTGAGAGTTTGGTACATGTTGTCACCAAAGACACATGATTTTGGTTAATCTCAGAATATTTAAGATAGCCTTGAGAATGCAGGAAGTTCTTTAAAACAAATATCATACAAAATTTGGATCAGTAACAAAAAAAGAAAACATTTTGAAAGAATGACAAAGCATGGGGGAAAAGAACTATTGTGCAGCCAATAGTTTCAAAACCGAACACCCACTCGTAACTGGCAACGTTTAAGTCATAGAGAACAAAAATGCCTGCCCAGAAATGACATGTGAACTACAGGCTGAAATGTGAGTCACAGGGAGAAAAGAGAAAAATGCTTACCTATAAATAGAAAAAGAAGCAATGGATCTAATGAGGGATGCCACTGCTCCAACTTTAGCAGCTTCCACTGCTCCCTGTGATCTGTATCGCACAGTTTCGCCATAATTGATGAAAGGTTCGTTGTAGACAACAATCTTCCCCTTGGCCTCCTGAGCTCTTTTTTGCAGTTCATCAAAAGAGGCTACCACTATGACTTCCGCCGTAATTCCTGAAAGAAAATATTACAGTGGCTTTAACACTGCTTTCCTACAACTCTCCTACAGCCAGTTTTAACAGATGGAAAAGCATGGACGGTGCAGAACACAAGAAATCAGATTTAACTTCTTACTGGAAAAGGAAGACTATGTGAAAATCTTCATCAGGGATTGGTACAAAATAGCTGTAATACCACCCTGAACCAAGTACACACAGTTCTGTAAACTACGCTATCAGGTTGGTATTAAAACATAACTTGAAGGGCAAGAAGGATACACAGGGGGAATTCTGTTCTCTGCATGTGCTTTAATGCCTCAGTGCAATCATTTATAGTACAAAAACATTTGCAAAAGCTGCCTATGGGATTAATAAAAAAAGATAGTAATCTTTTCATGGAATTGTTTTGATATGTTGCTAAACAACTCAACATAAGACAACTGGAAGTACATATTTTTAGACTGAAACACTTACAAAAATTATTTAATCCATAAATGAAATTAAATTAAAGCTCTGCAGTTTCAAGAAAATTTGCAGTATGCTTATAAATAAGTCTTCATATTTAATTCAGGAGAATACCACAGTTCTACTGAGTCTCCTTCTGGGAGTTTTCCCAGAAACCCATCTTTCCCAGTTACAATACAGAGAACACAGTCCATCCCAATCCATCCCACTCCTACCAGTTTGATGCCAGTGCCAGCAATAGATGCCCAGAGCCTGGAGAAGGATCACAGGCCAGCAGGAGAGCACCTGAAGAGCAGTACAAAGGAACCCCAGCCAGTAAGACAGCTTCACCAGGGGTCCAACTTAAATGCCTCTATGCAAATGCACGTAGCACGGGGAATAAACAAGAGGAGTTAGAGACTGCACATGCCTGCAGGGTTACAATCTTATTGGCATC
>NW_009212072.1:0-7090 GCF_000690835.1 Fulmarus glacialis
TTGAGCCATTTTCTTCCTTTAGTTTGGAATTCTGACAAGGACAGGGTGTGCTCTTGCCCATTACTGTCATGTCATGTTCCACAACTAGAAGAAGACACTCTCATATTCAAATAAATTCTTTCTCTCTGTACACCAGAGGGTGTCCCCTTTTTGTTTTCTTTCTGTATCTCAAAATACTTTCTCTGTGGCTCACTCAGTAATGCCTGCTGAGTAATATGCATGCTACTTTATTTGCTCCCTGTTGTGTCCTACTGAATTGTCATACATTTACATATTGTCCTACTGAATTGCTTTAATTATCTGTGCCCCCATGGGATATCACAGAATGTGCTCCAGCATAGCATGGTGAGAGAAGGGCTCATTCAGCCTTTCTCTTCTTCTTGACTCTGCCAGGAGATCTGTACTTTTCCTGAGGGATACCTGTGGTGCCTTTCTTCTTTGGTGATGTAGCCACCATGTGAGTCATATAAGGAAGAGAGTTAAATTCTAGCACATGGTAAAGGCAGGTATAATAATAAATTCAGGGATTATTTTGAAGTTTGCTAGAGATGTTTAGTTTAGATTTGGAAGAACCGAAAAGTAGGAAAAAGACATGATAATATGAAAGTGGGATCATATTTTCAGAGTGTTAGGAAGAAATACTAATGGAAGAAAGGAAGGACTTGGACCATGCAGATGCTGGATAAGAGAAAAGGGATGTTCAGAAAAGACACAGAGGGAGATTGAAATAGCTTTAGTGATAGGCACAGCAATTGCAACATAGGGAAATAATGGTAGTTGGGGGCAATAAAGTATTGCATAACAAAGGAAAATAAGAAGAAAAGGAAATAATATGGTTAGAATGGAGAAAGATTTCTAATAAGATAGACATGAAAAAGAGAAAAATAAATGGAATGTGCAGGAAATTAAACACAATTTTTTTTCCACACTTTATGTAAAAATAGTTTAATGAACAGATCAACTATAATGGTTCTTAAGAAAAAAAGAAAAAAGATTATGGCAAGTTCAGTTGGAATACATGGATGGACATGAAGACAATAAGAGCAGTGGCAGTATTTGTAGGAGATGTGGAGCAGCTGTTCTGCATTGTCCAGTTTTAATTTCTATTCTAAACAAATTCTTCTACCTGCCTGGTGATCAAGTTTCACCGTGATAAAGTTGCATTTAAGGTCAAACCAAATGTGGAATCAGTGCGGTGGTCTTACCCAAAGCTTCATTGCGAACGCTTTGGTGGAAGGTCCCTTCAGAGCTTGCACTATTGACCAGAAAAAGTCAAGGCAGAGAAAGGGCATAACATGCAAGAGGAACAGGATAATAGCAGACACAATATGTCACTGTGTGCGTGCATGTCATGCTGTAATGTCCTTTTCAGGAGGAAGCGAGTGAGTGTGTGTTGTTTACTTCATGCTTGGTTCTTTCCATGTGGCCATAGATTGGATTGTGTAGGCAGCCAAGTGTCTAGTTGTACTGAGAACTTATATTTTGGCCCGGCTTTTAATTAAACCAAGGATATTAATTAAGATGTGCATATCATAAATGCATAAAGTGTTAGGATTTTAAAATCAAATTACTGGTTATGAAATATTAAAACAAAGCTCAGCAATGCATTAAAACCACTTTTTACTGCCATGTAGAAGGTCAGTGCATTGGAGTAGCCCAACACAGCATTTTGCTGCTCTGATAGCTCCTCCATGTCTGCTGCCATCAGACATACAAATGAAAATATTGTAAGAATTCATCTTGCTATACCAGGATTAGGCAGACTCAGCTATGTTACCAGATTCAAGATTGCCCTGTGCTATACGTAGGTAGCCATTGCATGGATGGTGAACAGAAAGCTCAGTGCTTTTAATAGCTGAGTGCTCAGACATGGGAAACTTCACGTCTTCTGTTTTTTCTAGATTTTCAAGGAAATTCATTGTCAGAAGTAGGCAAGGGGTCAGGCTTTTTTGGTCACAACACGAGATACTTATGGATAAGTTACTTTATTAATAAATAAATTAAGCCTAGTGTTGTGGCAAAATATCCTGTTCATGCTGCTGCCAGATATTGCTACTAAAAAGAGATGGAAAACGGTTATCCTGTGATGTACTTTTGATCTTAATACTTAAAGGGAACAGTTATAAATTTAATTCAATAACATTTTCAGTTCCATTGAAGTTAATGGCAGAACGCCCTTCAAATCTTCATAGTTATCACTGTCATATTTCTCAAATCTACCTTCTGTAGTTTTGCTTATGTGTTTTAAAATTATTTTCAATGCATGCGGTACCTTTGTAAGTATAAAATGTACAAATATTTCATGTATCTCTCCTTTAAATATCAAATCCATTTCCAGTTATTCACAGTGATTCTTTTCTCTATTCTCTTGGCTGCTTCTCAGCATGAGGAAAACCTGTGGCAATTATTTCCTGGGGAGATCTGCCTTGGGCCATAGGATTCTGAGCGTGTGCTTCTCGTCTATTCAATTCTCACTTAAAACCAGAAGGCTTAGGGTTTAACTGTGGAGTAGTACTTTTCTGGACTGCTTTTCTATTTGTACATTAAAATTAAAGATACAATCTTTAAGGTAAATGTAGATTATATTTAAATTTAGATTAAATTATAGATGCAAATTATAGGATACTTGAGTATCTTTGTTAGGCTTTCCTAGAAAGTGAAGGATTCAAAATTTGCTAATTTCTAGTGATTTTATGAAGCTTCATATTTTGATAGTATTTCCTTCCATCTGATATTTTGTGTAGCTGCTTCATTCCTCAGCTGGAGGTACCTATCAGGCCTGAAGTTTCATTCCAGTTAAGTCCTTGGATTTGGAATAGGTATATATCTTCCATTATATTTTCAGTATTGGATTGAGCAAGAAAAGAAGGTGTTGAGACGGAAGTCCATTCTCAAATAAATTCTTACAAGCAAAAGTAAAATATGGTATACATTAACATACATTTACATATTTTAAAGATTGGTCTGTCAGAAAGTTTTCACTAGTTTGGATCCTCTGTGTGGTATGACATACTCACAGTTTTGTCCACTGTAAACCCAAAAGCTTGAGAGAAACTGTTAAAAGATGTCTATTACCAGTGTAAGTAGCCTTGCTGCTCCCCTAAAATTACTCCTTAGCCTATGGGGTTTTTTCTTTTTGTTTTTTTTTTTCTTCTTTTTTTTTGATTTTTACTTCTTAGACATACTGATATGAAACACCATCTGTGTCTTTTTCAAGGCTTTGAGCACATTTCTTTTGTAAAATCTTAAGGTACAGGCAGGAACTGTTAGTTCGCTTATGACTTTGCAACTGTTCAAGGTATCGGGTCTTTCAGAATCTGATTCTAGTGAAGCTTTTCCATGAAACGTTACTTGAATGATAAAAGCAATAATTATAGTACTTAAAAATGCCAGTCTGTGCATTTTCAGTAAAAACATGCAAAATTATGGTTCAGAGTTGATTATTTTATAATAGACTCTAATTACATTATTGTTTGCAAAAACAGGGCGGTGTTTATACTTGCAGCAATTTGAAAACTAAAATTTTCCTACATAATAGCCTTGTTGGAGTAAGACAAAATTGACCCCAGCAAAGCGTCTAGCCTGGGGTAACTCCAGCATAGCGCCTTTGAGTAAGAGTGAAGAGGAAAGAGGGTGTGTTCAGCTTCAGGCTGAGGCATGTCAAGGTCTGTTTGGAATTCAGAGCTCTCCTTTCAGTGATACTCAGTGTGTACTTAAGGTAGGAGCACGTTCATCCCGGTCAATTTGAGAATTACTATAATTTTCTTTTACTATGCTGCTCCATGCCTGGTAAATTGCTTTACAGTACAAAAATAATGTAACACAATGCCTTTGTCCCTTCCAGGAAGACTTTCGGTCCCTGAAAGACATGACTGACTGGCACTGAACAAATCCCACAATATTGCTAAAAGGACAGAATGCTAAAAAATAGTAACTTGTCTCTTCTCACAGCATCAACTGAATTCTCTTTCTTGTTGTTAAATTTAACTAACGCAATAATGCTATTAAGAGCATGTCTGAGAAGCACTTACGTGTTTGGAAGATAGTATTTTTGTATACTGGCCTATAGACTAAGAGTCCTCTTCCTTTTGCAACCCCTTCTCTGTCGTCTCTTCCAGGTCTGTTAAAATTCAGCTGCATATTCACACACAAGGTCTCTGCTGTCCTATGTATTGTCTGAGAGGAGCTGTTAGGCAGGAACTTCTTAGTGGGTTTTTTTGATAAATCATAAAATCCTATACACACAAAAAATGGCAGGTAGTAGCATGAATAGAAGTGATAAAAAGTTTCTTGGATAGCAAGTCTAGAGAGATTTTAATCACCAGTATAATATAGGTGTCCAAGTATGGTATGATGAAGTGACTGTGTCAGTGTTCTTCTATCTTCCATAGCTCCTGTTGTTTCTGTGCAACTATAAAGGATAGCTGCAATATAACCAAAGATAGTGCAGTACGAGTAAATGATGACCCTGCCTTCACTCTGTATAGATACAATACTTGTGATTATATGCATGACTGAAATACTGTCTTCTTTGAATCCCAGTAAAATACACAAGGAACAGCTGGTGAGTATCTGAAGAACTCTTCTTTGCTCCTCTCTGTGGTCTGGTTAAATGCCCAAATAGATGTTGTTTGACAAAATATTTCAGAAGAGTGGGTTTCTGTTCAACATGTCTTTCTCTCAGGCTTATGGGAAGTCATCCTAACCATTAATAACCAAAGATTTGGACTATAATTTTCTCTAAGGCGCAATAAAATTCAATATGAACCTATGGATACTAATATTGGATGAAATATCAGTATATTTTGACTGCTGCCAAATAATTTCTGGAGGACTTAGTGGTTTACAGATGAATGAAATGGTGGAACCAAACTGCTAGCTTCTCTCATAAGAAGTCTGATTATCCGTCTGTACTATGACTGGGGTTCATCACTGCCTGGAAAAACTTCACATAGCTTCTTCAAAAATAGTTGGGCATACTTACAGAAATCATAGGACCAAATTCTTTTCTAAACATTGAGGTGTTTTTAAGCACGTATAACATATGGTACTACACAAGAAAATTTCCTAATCTTCTAATGTGGGCCTCAGCTTTAAGAAAGGATCCTATGGAAGCAAGGATAATTTTTTTATGAGCATGCTTTACCATTTATTTTTGGAAATGCATCCAAATTTGTCTATGTTTGATTATAGTTTTACTTAAGGACCAGAGGTTGAGAAATTCTTAGATATTAAGAAAGTTCTGTTAAGTAAGTTTCCTGTCCTTCTGTCTGCCACTGCACCATTGTTCTCCACAGGCAATTTTCCAGTGGTTTGTCTAATTTGCTTTTAAAAACCCAAAACAAATTGTGTTTTTGCCATTTCCTATGGGAAGATGATATTCAATGAGTCTCAACAATCATATATATAATTTATTTCAATTATATATGATGACATCAGAACTTTATCATTCAGATAAAATTCAAGCAGAAGAAATACTTATATTTGTTCAGACAACTTCTGGCATTGTGGTGATGTGTTCTTCTTCATAGTATAAATTTTATACTTCAGTGCACAGCAGCTGCCTATACTGCCATGTTCTACAGGAGACTTCCGAGGAGACAGATTTATATAATACAGTCATAACTTACAGTCATTAATATGAAGATGTTTTATCAATTGCCTAAGCAAAAATACCCTGCAGAATTTATATCTTTTAGTTATTAAAAAGTGGTGACTATCTTAAATTAGTTATTGGAAATAAAGAATTCAGCAACAGAAATTAATCACTGTCACATCCTTGTGCATGTCTTGAGGATGCTAGGCTGTGTAGAACATTTGTTTGGAAAAGGGAGAAATATTATTATGATACCCTTAATAGAAAAAGACAATCAAACAAATCTTAATTTGAAAAGGTTTTTGCAGTCATAAATCATAATGGCACTGTGCTCTAATGGAGGAAAAACATCTTCATAACTGTATGACCTTGGTGCAGAGGGCCACATTCTGGGAGGGATATTTTTCCATTTCAAAAACAGATGACATTTTTGCTAAAATACAAATTTAAAGACATGTGTTGCAGCTCCTGGTAAAATCATGTTGTATTTACATTTTGTGGCAATTAAATATGTATTTCATCAGTGTGTTAAGATTATCTCTCTCTCTCTGTTAGTAGATACCTTATGGTCATTTGCACTGAAGCCAGCACAAATTAAAGGTCAATATATGTTTAACATAGATATAAAGACCAATGTGCTGATAAATCTTTGATTGTTAGGGTCATGAGTACTTGGGCTGAACAGAATTAAGTAAAACCAACAAAAGACCTCCAAAAAGAAAAATGTAAAATATGGAATTTAGGCTGCACAAACATCAGTTGGGGATGTAACGTAGCTTAGCTGCCGTTTAGGCAATCTGCCCATTCCATCAAGAGAGGATTTATTTTTACATACATATGTATATTAAAGATGGTAATCACATTTTCATTCCCATTGAAGGGGAGAAGATAGTAGAATATTGAGCAAATTAGAGGCTGAAATGATGAAGATATTTATCTTCAGCCTAAGAAGAGATTAGTATGAATTTAAACTAATGAAGAAGTGGATAGTAAATTTAGATTAATTGTAGTTATTTACGTAGTTTACTGTATTCTATATTTAGAAAAGCGGCTGGCATCTCACCTATTACGGCAGTGGGAGGCAACTAGCATAGTTAAAAAAGATGAGGGAGATGTTTTGTGAATTAATATAGTTGAGATAACTTATATAGTTGATACAATTTGTATAATCGAGGTAACTGCCATTGGCCTACAAGGCCTGTTTATCTCCCTCAGTCATATCCCTGAGACACACTGAGAATGGCACTCCAATGCCCGTATAGTGTACCTATGTTTAGAAAAAGATGATCTCCTTGCAAAAGACCAGGGTAAACGGTGTAAAGGGCATATGGTGTAAAGACAAGAGAGAGTAAAGTTAAAGTGATGTGGACTGTGGAATTGAGCCTATATCTGCTGAGCTCAGCTCTGATACCTGAACCACATCTAGCGTCATTCAACAGCCTGAGCTGGTTGTATTTTGAGATATGGTGATGTTTTTACAAGTATATTAATGAC
>NW_009212073.1:0-2868 GCF_000690835.1 Fulmarus glacialis
TATTAGGAAAAAATTTTTCACCAAAAGGGTTATCAAACGTTGGAACAGGCTGCCCAGGGGAGGGAATGGTTTTGTATGGGTGAAACGTGAAACTCTAAATGCTCAAGTGATTTAAATATGAAAAAGGTAACAAATTGAAAAAACAATCACAGTGTCACAGATTCAAGAACTTACACATTATTGAATGTTATTCAATATTCCTCCACTAGGAGAAACATCAGGAAAATATTTTAGAGAAGTAAATTTGGCTCTAAGATTAGAGCAAATTCTTGCAACAAGGTGTAACTGCAAGGAATCACTCTTAGAGATCTTAGCCCAAGGCAAAGCACCTTGAGGAATATATTAAAAAACCACAATGTGCCTCTTTAAATGATGAATGTCAGTTGAAAAGCATTTGCATATGCCTAAATGACCTACATAAGTGAAAGTTAGAGGACTGCCTGCGTATGAACTTTCACCGTCTTTTAGCCCAGTGATCATCCAACCTTTAGATGTAGTGACACATAAATGACACATTGCATAATAGTGGTTTGGACAGTAGTTTGACTTTTTTTTATATATAATAATTTCTATTGGAACATCGCTGTGACGACTTTTATGATATCTGCACATTAGTTTACTGAGCACCAATAGAGCAGTTGGTTACAGGCTAAACCAGAGCCCACTGGACATCAATGTTATTCCTTCCCTTCTCTTTAAAAAGCTTTGGGTCAGACCCCTCCTTTGCATTCAGCACAGAAAATAATTGTGGTATATTTGTTTCGAGTGCTAAAAAAGAGTTGAATAAGGTTGCGTTTTAACAGCTTTTTTAACAGTAACATTTCCTTTACATAAATTTTAGCTCAGTGGAGAGTATTTGTAGGAAGTTTTTATGGGAGCTAGGATAAGCACTAGCTTTACCTTCAAATAAATGTTAAGGCTGCTCTGATAAATGGTGGTTGTAAGTGTCCCCCTCATCTCCAAGATCATGTAGTTGAAGAGTAACAGGACAGTGAAATATTGTATGTAATTTTGGCCCATGTGTCCTCAGTAAATTATGTCAAGGTCTCAGCAGTTGTTTTTCCAACCAAAATTTTCCCATCACATACTATGCCTTTGATTGCACATAAATGGCATGTGAACAAGTAGCAGCTGAACTCAGTAGACCGCTGAGTGGATTTGATGTCAAGCTATTCAAAGCTAAACTTCTAATAATGGGTATCTCCCTAGCATGCAGGGCAGTACTGCCCCTGATACTACAGAAAGACACATGATGGGCTAACTCATACTTTGGGTGTTGCTGTAATTATGATCCCATGGCAGAAAGGTTGTAAGGTGACAATGATGGTGACACCTGGTGATTGCTACTGATGTAAAGCTTCTCATCGTGCTTTATCAGCTGCCCTGGGATCTTCATAAAATAAATAGCCAGAAAGGATGGCAGCTTTATTTCAGCAGCATTGCCCAATTTAAGCAATTCTATGGTAATTTGTGCACAGATGCTATTAAACATGAGCTTTTTTTCTATTCCTAATCAACGCAGATATATCAACCCCCCCATTCTTTCTGTTTGACTTAATTTCACGGTATTTCTGTGACTCCATTCAGTATTTTCTTTGAACTGTTAGGTTAAACTGCAGGTCCAACAACTTGAAAGGACAGCATGCATATATTCAAACTAGGCATTTTGTCCTTTCTATCCAAAAGTCAAGATGTTATCCAAAAGTAAGATTCAGCAAGACTGTGTTTTTCAGTAGGCATAAGGGAGAACGGGAGAAAGAATTTATTGTTTCCTAATCACTCTTTCAGCATTGGGCTCTCAACTCCTGATCAGCTTGGGCGTTTGTGCATGTGTGGCTGCGTTAGTGGGTTGAAAACAGGTGAAGGAGGGAAGGTCCCATAGCATTCACCTCTTTCTTTTTCAACACCTTGTTTCTCTGTGAGTGATGGAATCCTCAAATACAGATTCAGCTACTGTTTTAAACTGAAACTTCTTTATTCTGGACCTCTCTCTACTATCCAAATGAAAATGTAGCTGGTTAGGTACTTTTTTTTCTTTCTGTTTGTTTAGTTTTCAGTTCTGCAGGAGAAAAATAACATTAATCTCTCTCTGGGTTCTCCATTGCCACTTTTTTTTCTCTGTCCCTGTGGAATATCACCATAGTGAGTGTTACTCAAACTGGGCAAACTCTTCAACTCAAACCTCTCTTTCAGTTGTTACTTCTCTGGTCTATCTAGATCTTCTCATACAACATCACTAACCCATGGCCTTTCCTATTTATTTATGCAGCTAAGATTCTTGTCTGGGATCCCAATTTATGACTTGGTTGCTGCAAAAGCCTTTCTTCACCCCTGAGAAGAGGAAAGATGCAGTCTTGCTTCCTGTGCATCTATTCTCAATGTAAATAAAATTTCCTTAGCCTATTATTTTCATCATGTCACCTGTCTAGTTTCATCAAGCCCATGACTCTTGCCCTGTCATATCAAAGTATTCTCCTTACCTACACAGCCCTCAAAGCTTACCTGTCATCTCTGATTTTTAACGCAATTTAATTTTTTATATATAGTTCCGCATTCACTTTGCTGTGATGATGACCTGTTTGCTCATACTGATAGTCCAAGCTTCTCCAACTACACATATTTACCTCTGGCCTTATGCTTAGGTTAGATGTTTGTAGCAAATATCCTTAATATGTTGCAACTTGTCGTGGTTTAACCCTAGCCAGTAACTAAATGCCACACAGCCGCTCGCTCACTCCCCCCTCTCCAATGGGATGGGGGAGGGAATCAGGAGGGTAAAAGTGAGAAAACTCATGGGTTGAGATAAAGACAGTTTAATAATTGAAATAAAAAGAAATCAAATAGTAGTAGTAGTAGTAGTAATAGTAA
>NW_009212074.1:0-6862 GCF_000690835.1 Fulmarus glacialis
TTTTCCAACCTTAATGATTCTACGATTTCTATTTGGTTCAAAAACAAAATCCAAACTCTATGCTCCTTAACATGATAACTTGGCTGAAAAGAGAGCTCTTAATAAAATATGAATTTGCAAGGAAATTCTTCCCCTCCTTTCCAGAATTAAGTTTAAGTTGTTTTACGTGACTCATTTACTAATACTATTTGTTAGTGAAGGTGGTGAAAGCAAAGATTGTGTAAACAATTTGCTCTTGATCATTTTTGATGTTGAAGTACTTCTCTAAGAGCCATTTAAATCTGCCAGCTCTGTGTGTTCCTCCATTTTCTCATTTTTCAGAAGTATGAGTGGATAATGAAACTACATAATGAAAAAAAAATCCACAATGTTAACAGTTAAAAATGCTTATTGCAAATGCAAACTGGAAACATGTTGCCCAATTGATTTATTGTTGTAAATATATGCAGTGGAAAGCATAAGTGTTTCTATTAAGTAAATTACCTCCTTCCTATGAGGTTTTCTTCTGTGGCGCTACCCCTGATATATCACCATGCATTCGAGCCACCAGCTCTGTTGAAGTCCATTAGAAATTCCACTTCATATAATACATTTCACTATTACAGCAAAAGTCTTTACTCCCAAGAGTGAGCACTGTAATACATTTTTATGATGTAATTGTCCACAGCCTGGACAGCACCTGTTAGCTAAATCTGATTTAGTACATTGCTGCTACCACTGGTAAAATACAACGCTGTAGAGTAAAGTAGTTAGGAAGCAAAGTAAGAAGTTGATTTGCGTCCGTGTATGTGTGCGTGCATGTGTGCATGAGATTTAACAATAACATACTTTCATGATATATATTTTTTTTTTCTCCTATTGAAAATCTCATTCTGTATGTAACAAGGACACAAAGATACATTTTGGTTTGCATGCAGTTTACAACACAAAACTTTCTATCAAAAGGAAATGACAGAAAAATGTCAGTTAGCAATGATAGCTACTAGATGCATACTAATATTATTGCTGTCAAAATGCATTCAACAATTTGATTGTTATTATATCTAGTGCCTTTTTAGGAAACTTAAGACTCTGAAAGTTTTACTAGCAAATATTTCTAAAGATTACTATGTACAACTGGAATAATTGCATTTGCTATTTCATAATATATTTGCAGCGTAATTCTTGATGTAACTTCATAACATAACCTACTGTTTTTGAAATCATTCAAGGTCCATTCTGTTAAGTTCCTCTAAATTGTCATGCTCAAATGAAAAACTTAACATCATGCATTCTGAGTTGTCACATATTTAAGACATACGAGCAGATGTCATTTGAGTGCAAAGATGTCAGAATAATTATTAGTAAGGCTGGAATACCACTTTTTTTAACAGGAAAATGTTTCTGGTGGGGAATCCTTCAGACAACATATTAGACAGAGTCTTTCAGAATAGAATATGGGGTTCCTTTCATGTGTTTTCACATGTAAAAAATAGTTACTCTATCTCCCAGCTTGTGTTTTTGTAAAAAGATGTTAACAAACACCAAGCAACCCCTGATTATGCAGCTGAATAAAAAAAGGACAATTGTATGTCATAGTTTTGGCAAGCTCCTAAATCAAGAGCATTAAGTTTAGATATTTGAAAACTTAAATTACCATTTTTTCTAAGCCTGTTGATCCTTACGACCTTGTTTGTGCTAAATACGGGACTATCTGCAAGGGATGGCACAATTTTATACTCTGTGGGCTTAAATTAAATGCCAGAGAGCTTCAAAAGCTATTTTAATTGCTAAAATGAAAAGATGACACACATCAAAGAATCTTTATTTTTTTCACGCTGATGCCTACATAGCTTTTTTAATATCCATTTAAAGCTGTTAGTTAGACTTCATCCTTATTATGGAGTCCCTGTATTGTCTCATTTTTTAAAGACTGCAACATCAGTTTCAGAAGGAAAGAGAAATCAAGAATGAAATTGCCATGTTCTGTCTTTGAATCACAGCAATATCTGGGTTTACATCATGCTTTTCCATTCCTGTTTTTCTCCCTTTGCCTCTAAGGCTATATATATTTCTTGGACTGGAAATCCAGCGGTGTTTCACGCTCAAGCCCTCAGTCTAACTTAGGGTATAGCCCAAAATGGAGTATGTTTAGACATTCACCTCCTGCACAGTCTCAGTGTATCCTACCCATGGTACCGCAGGTAACTTGCTTAACAACAGTATGTAAATGGGAATTTGTAAAAAATTATACAAATGGCAGACTTAAGAATCTCCACCAGAGCCTCTTGAAGCTATGGTGTTAACTGGCAAACAATGAAGGTGTCTTTGAATTCCCAGGATGCTACAGTTAGAAGAGAGATCCTTCTGAAACTGATGAAGTAATGCCCAAACTCTTCATAAATGTCAACAATACCAAATACTCTTGAAAGCTTTTCAGCATCCTTCCAAATTCAGGATTATAATCTCTGTGTGTATGTGTGTATATGCAGAAATACATACAAATCTGCAAAAGCGCTATGTATTATTGCAAGGTATGTAATTATAAATACTCAAAGGGCACTTAGGACAAAGGGAAGGAGCAGAATCCCCCCAAATAATTGAAATTTCAGGGTTCCTGTTATCCACACTTCCCACCAGTTATAACTGGAATGATTAGCTACTCCTCAAAAAATCTGTATTTTGTTAAACTGTAATACTCCTTGAGTTTGGGTTCTCCTTTTTGCTATTCATTTCTGAAATGAATGTTAGAAATGTTACTTTGCATCTGATTTTATTTCTTAGGAGTTTTTTTTTTTAAAAGAGAAGTTTTTGTTCTTCCGTAGAAACCTATGGTGGATTCTGTTTGTTAGATTACGTGAATGACTGACAAGCTATTAATCTTAGAGTAGTTTGATGTCTCTGTAATGCTGCATGTTTTTATCCAAAGCCAATTAACACTGTAAAGGGTTTTGATAGTGTAACAAAGACAGACTATAAAAATGCTAGTTGCATAAAAAGAATTCAAAGGGAAAACCATGTAGATTTAGTTTAGAATGAATTGTGAGAGAAAAAAACAGGTCTGTACTGGGTCTGGCTAGGATGGACTTAATTTTCTTCCTGGTAGCTGTATGGCCCTATGTTTTGGGTTTGTGACCAAAGCAGTGTTGGCAATAAGGGTTGTTTTAGCTATTGCTGAACAGCATTTGCACAGCATCAAGGTCTTCTGTTCCTCAGGCTGCCCCGCCAGCGAGCAGGCTGGGGGTGCACAAGAAGTTGGGATGGGACACACTGGGACAGCTGACCCCAGCTGACCAAAGGGATATCCCAGACCATGTTACGTCGTGCTCAGCAAGAAAAGCTGGGGGAAAGAAGGAGGAAGGGGGGGATGTTCCAAGTTTTCTGGAGTCTGTCTTCCCAAGTAACCATTACACGTGATGGAACCCTGCTTTCCTGGAGACGGCTGAACACCTGCCTGCCGATGGGAATGAATTCCATGTTTTGTTTTGCTTGCGTGCGCAGCTGTTGCTTTACCTGTTAAAAATGCATGCGTTTTCCCATATTTGCACTTCCCATTCTCTCCCCCATCCTGCTGGGGGGTACTGGGCGAGCTGCCTATCAGGGTTAAGCCACAACAAGGTCTTAAAAACTTTTCCATTTCAGAGGCAACCTATCAGAAATCAGAAGTCCCATTCAGGGGAGCCAACTGAGCTGAGTTTGTCAAAGGTTCAAAGATAGAGGAGGTTTGAATAAAATTTCAGTCAAAGGTGTAAAAATCCCTTATCCAGGGCAAAAGCTACAAACCGTAAGTAGGTAAACTAGAATAATAGAGGAAAACAGAAAACCTTTAAAAATGGTTAAAGAAAGTGACTAGCCATACAGTCTCAGAGAGAAATTAACAACTGCCAAAAGTCAAGCTAGCAAAGCAGTATGTAACAAGTACTAAAGTTAAAGAACCAGGGAAGAAGCACTAAAGCCTTTGTAACAACAAGAAAGAGGTTGAAGATAATTTATGTACTGGCTAAAGCCTAAATAAAATGTTTTAAATAGGAGAGTAATACTAAAAATAATGAATTTCTCTATTTACAGAAAGGAGAAAGCATGGTCCAGCCAGCTGCAGGTTTTTAAGCCTGACCTCAAAACAATGCAAAGCTTTACAGCCTTTTACAGTAAAAGGAAAGTGAGATAAAATTCTCCATCCGTTTATGAAATGACACCTTTCTTTAATGGTGGCTGGTTTACTAAATAAAGTAAGTGCTGTAGATGCCATGTATTCTGACCTTAGCAAAGTTTCTAATTTGGTAACTATATGATAAATTATTAGTTAACCTGGAGAAAAAGGTTGTTATGGCAAGAACTTTATTACGGGTAAAAAATTAGAGACTGCAGTAGCTTTTGTTGAAAGGGAAATTAGTTGGAGTGGGGAGATCATTAATATCATTAATGATATTCTTACAGGAACAGCCTTAGGACTTATCTCTAAAAAAAAAAAAGAAAATGTATCAATATTTTTCAGCACAAAAGTCAATGCCATTCTCCAGTCACATGTATAATATATTGTCAGATATCTTCTTAATCTACTCGAGGAATCGGGAAGGATTTAATTTGTTGTTTATTTAGTTGGTTTCTTTTAGTATTTTTCTCTTAAAGTTCAGGAAATTTGAGAGAAGAAACAAGAAAACTGAGCGTGGCTTAACCATGGAGCGATCAATCCTTCCTTAGAGCCTCTCGGATCACTGGCTAAGACTTAGTGATGTAATTTACATTAAAAATATTTCTTCATACATTTTGAAATGTATAATGAGGTAATTTCGGGTGCCAGTATTAATAATTTACTGCCCTATGTGTACTTATAACTTAGATCTTTTAAACCCGATTGAGATTAATACACTTGAGATGGTATGATGCTTTAATGTTTCAACATTTGTACACAGTGGATTGGACAGCTGATAACAGATATAAAGAAAGTGTTGGATGATCAAAACGAATGCACGATGCTACTGCAGGAACACAGTCCATTTTCCTTTTCAGTTCAGGATCATTGAGAATATGGGGGAAAAAAAATTGTTTTCCATCTAAATACAGTGGAGTGAGTGAGTAGTTTCATTCTTTCCCAATCGTTTATGTTTAGCATGTGTTTAGACGTTAAAAGGGTCAGCTTGAATTTTTCAGTCTTTAAGGCAGAGTTTGCAAAGTAAATATTCTGCAAATTTTCATGCCCTATATTGTGAATTCCATTCTGATGGGAAAAGGATGATTACGTGTTACAAAATAATAAGTAACCAAATTATTTAATTACTTTTATTTCTATAATTGCCAGAGTGTTACAGATACGTTCACAGTCTCCACATACAAAATGGATGGAGACAATACATGGTAAGTATATTAATGAACTGATGAAAAAGAGAAGACATAATTAACAATATCAAGGGAGCAGGAAGAGATATTTTCAGGTGCCGGGCTAGCTAAACACATGCTGAACTGACTAATTGAAGGCTGATGGATTTTAGCATGTTATTGTTAATGAAACATCAAGGTATGCTGAGAAATGCATCTTCTCTCTCTCTCTCTCAAAAAATTAAAAAAAAAAAGGTCACCATGACTAGAAGAAGAAACTGTGGAGGAGGTCGAAGTCATGAATGGTGTGAAGATGGACGTCAAAGAAAGTGAGTATAGTAATAGCAGGATTATGGGACTGTCCCTGAGAGGGCAGGTGGAAGTCGAAGGAAATCGTACCTAGCAGCTTTAAAACATGTTGCCAGCAGCAATGCATATAACATCTGCATATAACAGAATTTAATTTTCTGAGCAAATTAGTCACAAAGCCTCCGACATCCATTTCACCTCTAATTACGATTGCTAGAGATTCACTTTTGAAAACAAAGAATAACGAGTGAAGAGGATACTTCTGCCAGGTGCCTTTTTGTAATGACAAGGATTCAGATCATTAACTTTTGCATTGGATTTTGCTTTCTCATACACAGAGATTCTCAATCCATTCCACCAGCTTTTCAATACGAAGAAGTTACGATCTTTATGGTGTAAATGTATCTAAGGCCCAATGTGTCAGGGAGACAACACACAGGATATTTAACCAGGGAAAAGTCCTTACTGTCTTAGTTTTTCTGGCCAGGTGAATTGAGGAAAAGAAAAATATTACATGCATTTAGTCTAGAGGAGGCAGAGTGCTCCTTCCTGCAGATGTTAGGCTGGCATTACATATCCTTAGGAGAAAATTATGGCCTATAAGGGAGAGCTTTTGAAGAAAACATTGAATCTGCAATTCTCTATTCTTCAAAGTTAAGTTGGCTGAACTGTGGCTTCGTATCACAGTATTGTACAGGAAATAGTGCTGATTCATATTACCACAAGAAAAGCACTCATAAAACCCCGATTCCTAAGTGCCTTTTCAGTGTACCTTGAGGTGGCAGCTCCATTATGCGCACTCCCCATGTGAACTATGGCCTGGTCCCTTTTTCAACTCATTTGCTCCTGGGGAAAACTGCTATTACAAAATGTCTTAGTGAAGCAGTATAAAGAGGATTATTTCTTGTTCCCTCTTCAGCTGCTTGAGCACAGATGCCTTGAAACCGAGTCGAAAATGTGTACAGAAAAGACTGTATTTGCTTTTGCTCTCCTGTATCTAAGGTAACCGATTTACAGAAGTTATGGAGGAAAATTAATCAAAATCTTCTAAAAGTGAAGTATGAGCTGGAATTGAGTCTGAACTCTACTTTGGTGGGCCATTTCTGTTAGACAATAAAATCTCCTGAATAAAATTACTAAGCCCGTGGACAACTATTCACTTTGCTGCTGCCTTGGGGCCGCGGCCCCCCACGCGTAACCCCTGGGGCGCCATCTTGTGGGGCCATCTTCTCTACAGGGGTGCCGGGCGCGCGGGCCA
>NW_009212075.1:0-9677 GCF_000690835.1 Fulmarus glacialis
AATTAACTATATCCCAGCCGAAACCAGGAGAGCCCCCCTCATCCTCACAGCCCCGGAGATTTTTCTCCTTGGTTAGCACCATATACAGCAACATCCAATTCTCATCACCTGAACTCCTTCAACAGATTCTCAGTCTCAAAAAGTTAATTCGATTAAAGTGTTTAAAAAATCATTTTCACAGTGAGACATGAGCAGAAAGCAAGATGCTTCTCTTCATTTAAGAGAGCAACAGTCATGTATTATATCAGTTAATTGGTTCAGCTAAAACTTGGGTAATTCAGTTACTTCAGAGTGACTGGGATTTAATAATAAACCCCTTCAGTTTAATAGCATCACAGTGCTCAGGATGCATGAAGATGTGCAGCAGGCTGTGCATAGGCAAAGCTGTATGCACAGAGCGGCTACAGTCAGCCGTGTCCTGTGTAGTCTTGTGCAGTGCTGAAGGTGTCTTCAGCCAAGGAACAGACACCAAGGGCACGATCCTGCTGTGGATAAAAGGAGGAGCAAACAGCAGGCGGCCAGAGAGGAGTAATTATTCCTGGGGACCTCTTCCAGAAAGGTCATCCTCACATGGTTTTAGTACAGCTTCTTAAGCCTGTTCCTCAAGACTGTTTCTGTTACAGCGATCTACATTTTTAGCCCAGTTTATCCAAGAAATGAAGCTTTACAGTTACACTGTCTGTCTGTCTGTCTGCAAGTCCCCCTCTTGAGAGCTTTTGTGCCTCTTATCCACTTGTGGCAGAAGTGTGCAGGTCTGCAAAACCTTGTGTTCCTCAGCGTGCTGAGAAAATTGAAAAATGTTGTCGGAAGGCACAGAGTAATTTTGCCATTGAGCTGAAGGGTGAGGGAAGGACTGAGGACCCATCAGGAGGTGTATGTGAGGGCAGAACATGGACGCTTTGGAAATCAGGTATCTAGTTTTGCTGTTCACTGAATTACTGTTATTTCTCCCCAAAGAATAGGTAAGGGTCTAGGCATTCTCAGCTGCTTACGATTGTAAGTAGAACTGTACCTGTAAGGTGCCTCCCCTTCAGTCCTTTCTGAGCCTGAATCCTTCCTCTCGGTTTCTCCACAACCCACTCTGCTGGGACCTGCCATGCTCTGAGCCAGGATTAGGCAATGGGCACTTTCCACGCTGGAGAACCGCAGCTCCGTCCTGGCTGTGGCCTGCACGCCTGCAGTCCCGCTGCAGCGGGGCTCTGCCCTGGCGTGGCCCCTACTCGTGCCCGCTCCGTCGTGCTTTGCCCGGCCAAGTGAAGAGCAGCATGAATCCCTTTCTCTTCACAAGCAGGTTCTTTAATTAATTTCTTTTTAAGGCTGGATTAAATTGCAGAGAGCCCTTGAGTACAGATTCCGGTGGCTCTAATCTTGCCATGTATGCTGAAAATGAGCTTCCAGGGTGTCACAGCACCCTGTGCTTGCAAAGAGCCTCTTTATCTGCTGGGTGAAACACTGCTGACGGTTTTACTTTCCTCACCACTGCAAGGTTTCTATTCTGACCATTCCACTGTGTTAACTTTCAATGCCTTTGTGCCAAGTTTGATCTTGGGGCCTCTCTTTAATTTGGGTCAGACATTCAAATTATTGCTAGAAGTTCTGAGATACACCGACTAATCTTTCTGTATGGTTCAGATTTATGCGTGATTTCAAAGCAAAGATCGATTGTTCCACAGTGCTTGGTAGGACTGTTTATTCAGATGTACAAAAAGATTCATTTTTAGCATTAGACAATCAACTTCTTATTCATCAGTTTTCTATGGACAAGAAAGAAGACCCTTCCCGCCCGCCCCAAGTCCTATCCTGTTGCATTAACCCAAGATCCAGCATCTGCAAGACTGGAAAATGCTTTGAAATGTAGTATCTTTTTTTTTACAAGTCTACTTGCTTTTGATATACTTTGATATTTTTCACAAGTTAACACTGTTGAAGTTTACTTTTAAAAATATTTAGCCCAAAGACAGTGAGGAAATAGGACAGAATAGGAATAGGCTCCCACAAAGTTGTATCAAGCATGTGAGATTATATTGGAAAATGTTATGATTTCTCAGTGGGGACATTTATGTACATTTTGTTACAGTTACTGTGTAGTTGTATTCATCTAACAAGCTAATCGTCACCTTCACTTTCCACCCATGGGATAGCTAAAGCTTTATAATTACTAAGTGCAAAGATTTGTGAGGATACCTGACCATGGCCCGCAGGGATCCGTGGAACTGGTTTTTTGCCTCCTTGGCCGTTTTGTCCTGGTTCAGACTAAGGTGAAGGGAGGCACTTTGAGAGGGCTCTGTCCATCCACCACGTTGCCACTGAGGAGAGTCAATATGCAGAGAAGTGAATGTTCCTTGGCTCAAGACTCTACTGCAAGCCTGGATTGCTGGGCAGTAAGAACAATAAATGCTGTCTAAGCCATGGCTCCGAGCCACAGTCCGCATTTCCTTCCAGCAGTATTGAAATGCGTTGCTCTGTCTAGACTATTTCATGTCTTTTTCAGTGCCTTTTTTATGCCCAACATTTTGTGGCAGCAGCTTGGGAGCATAATACCCTTGCCCTGGAGAAACAGCCTTCGAGACAAAGAGAAGCGTTAAGATTGTTTACACTCACATGCAGTGTTATACCCATAAAGAACAACTCCTGCCTTTCTTCAAGGCCATCTTGTCTCATACATAGTTTATGTAAATATTCTGAAAACAGTTTTATATCTAGCTGCTAGTGAATCTACTGAGAGTAGATCCACTCATTTTCCTTCTACATCTCATTGAACAGAGAATCAGAAGAGTTAAGTTCTTTGACTGGTAGAGGTCATGCTAGAAACTCCTGGTTCAAAAAGATTAGGCACAGTAATTAAAGCATAATTGCTATTAATAGTTGTCTTCCTAATCAGACTTATCTCTCTATTGCTTCTTACCTCAGAGGATTTTTTGTTCTTTGTGTTTTTCTGGAAATGTATTTGTTATAGATGAAACCGAAGCCAAACCATGGTCATAAACATGTTTGGTAAATATTTTTAATTACATGAGTCCAGCACACACACTGACTTGGGTCCCCCTGCAGAGCTCTATGGGGACGGATCTGTTTTCCCCTCCCTGCCTAACAGTACAGTTGGGCAGCAACTTCTAGTAACAGTGCAGTACGATGGTAGACTGAAAGCACAGCGGACCATGCAGTCACCCCTAGACCTGTAGTTTTTTATCAATAAAGATGTAAGCTGCTTCTGAATATGAGTGTGCTCTCCTACCTGTGACCACCAAGTCTCCTGTTGCCCTGCTATCTCCAACCCCAAATACCAGCTGCCTGTGATGCAGTTAATAAATACGAGTCAGGAAGGCTGAAGGATATATAAACCTGGCCTTCAGGTTTCAGAGCGTATGCCCAAAGCCCCCCATTTCCCTGCTAATTCAGGGGAGTTTTTCCATTGTGTACTGGCCTTGCCTGTCACATTTAGCTGCCTGAGACACAGACGGTGCCATACCCATGAGCAGATCCCTGGGCTCTATTTGCCCCTGTGCTTTACCCCGTGCAAGGCACTGAAGCACTGTCCCAAACTCACACAGTGAGGTGCTGCAAACCATCATCCTGCAGCTCTTCGGCTTTTGGTCCCTTCCCGTCTCCTCCCAAGCAGTGCCCCTTGCTGCGTGTCTTTTCATGGCTTCCTCCTAAGCTTGCAATTTATATATCCTGACAATAATATTTATACTGCTCATATATTGTGTTATATACATACTGCATCTGGAGATGCTTGTGATTTCTGGAGTCTCCCATTAAACGGGCAGAGTTTAAGTGGTCAGGGACTATCACCAAATCAAACTGGGGCTCTCCTTGGCTACGCCTGAGCCCGGCCCAGGGCAAGGCCTTCTGCTCACCCTGAGAAACCAAACTGCTTTTGACAGTGTATCTTGCTCTTTGATTTGTTTGCAACCCTGCTTTCAAATAGTGCAGTCACTTGTGTAATTCTTACCTTGGCAGCTGTATCATTTATCTGAGGTGTTAAGTGGGAGCTGCCTGCTCGGACAGGAGGGTCCCCATTGCGAGAGTCAGAGCAAGGGCTGATAATGCCAGATGTCACTCGTTTCTTTTGCAAGCAAGACGCTAGGGAAGACAGCTTGTGATCTGCAAATTCCAGCCCTCGACAGAGCATTTGCAGAGACTTTAAACTTACAGTCCAGTAAAATTCAATCTCATGCCAACTACATTTCTCTCTGAACATCTGTGTTAGCTTAGTGGCAGTGTCAGATGTGCTGTCATTCCTGACTTTCTCTGTATTACTTCGTGCGAAGAGAACAGATTTTTCTTCTGTCTTGGTTTTATCTTTCCTGCACACTCTCTCCACCACACTCCTCTGTTCTTCCTCACTTTCTGTTGTTCCCCTGTTTCTGCTTGCTTCTTTTTCCTTTTTTGTCTTTTCCAATGTTCATATTCCCCCCAAGTGCAGCTGTGCAACTACAGGAGAAATCCCCAAACAATCTGCCAGCCCTTTGAAGAATGATTGTATTCTTCCATGTCGGCTTAATTACTGCATCCCGTTGAGGATGCGAAGGCCTTCTGGGAGGGGAGAGAAGAGGCATTCAGTCTGGGGACTGCGCCCAGGGGATAGCAGTTCTCTGGTAGGATGCTGCCTGCCATCTGGCCTCTTGACACCCCGTATATGCCTCCAGCATCTTACTGTGTTGTATTTATTAAGGGTTGGATTCTTATAGACCTGTCCTTCAAGTGCTGAGCTCTTCAGCTGAGATCTAGAAAAGTGCTCAACAGTGTGCTCAGAATTAAGCGCCTTATTTAGTAGTTGGCTGAATTGGATCAGAATTCGCCATGCCTTGCAGAAACGAGCCCACACTTCGCAAAACACACAAGGGTAAATCAAATCTAACAGAGTAACTAACAACTCCTACCTGGTTTAGCTCCTATGTGATTGGCCTGTTGGCTCCTCTACGTGCGTATGTAGATTCTAGTTTTCCACACCCTGGGTCCTGGGTCTGTCTCACTTACCTGCCCATTGCCAGCATTGATGAACTGAACTTCTCAGCGCCTGAGCTTTGCGGGAAAATCCATGTTGCTTTCCATGTCTGAACACCTTTGCTGACTAACCACTGTGATTTCCTGGAAAAAGCATGAAGTTGTTGTTAATGGGCCTGATCCTGCAAGGAGCTGAGCTCACTTCATTCCCACTGACCTCCTTGGCAAATGAGTATATTCTACAGCCTACTAACACGTCTGCCCTTACAAGGACTTGCTTTAGTGATGCACGAGCCAGAGAGTGAACACACAGCCTTCTGGAGAGAGGCAATGGAAGCAATATACAGGGGTTGGGCCAGACTTACCTTACTCCCCATCCCTGTCAGGCTAAACCAGGGCATAACACTGCCTCACCTACCTGTCTATAACCAGAGCCAGAAGCCCTTCTGGTGCCTAAATAGGAAACCTACAGCTATTCTAACATTTAACTTGAAGTCTTGGTTGCTTTTTAAAGATCGTATTTCAAGATAGACTGTGGAATGCTGTATGCATCAAACCGGTGTGTTTCTCGAGTAGACAGGGTCACATCATCTGTGTGCTTTTTACAGAAATAGCTTCCAGATGTAACCATTGTGTCACGGTACATTTATGAAATTTGGCAGTATTGCATGATGTGTGGGGTTTTTGTGCGTGATGGTAAATCCGTGCACCAGTCTCATCTCTGACCTGCAGACGTGGTTTGTCCCAGCCTCTTGGGCTTTGTGTACTTTCATATTTTGGGACCACAATAAACAGCCCTGGGTGGTGACAAGTCAAAGCCAGGGCTTAAACACGGGGCCTGAGTTTTCCTCTAATGGCATAGACAGGCATGGAAACAGAGTCAAGGCATGTGAAGCCTCCCAAACACATGAACAAGGGTATTCAGCAGCCAGCATCTCCTCAGACAGCCACTTGAGAGTCCACAGAAATACAAAACTCCTGCTGTGCTTCAACAAGATCCAGCAGAGAACCGCTGCTGGTAGAGTACCATCACCTCCAGCTCTGGGTGGGCCATGGGAGCTCCTGTGTGTTTCAGCATATCCATGCCCAGGGAGGTTCAGGTCTGGTCAGCCAGACTTTTGTCATTCTGGAGACCCCCTCCTGTGGGATTTGGGGCCTCTGGCAGGGATCTAAACATCAACTGTGAAGTTACTTGTCCACACACAGAACTATTGCAAAAGCACTTTAGTCTGCTCTACCATTAGCTTTTCCAGTGGGAAGACAGCTGGGTTTTCCGATCTCCAGTGAAAAATTAGAACAAAAATACTTCCCACTTTGCAACTATTTGACATTTTTTCATGGCTTTTTAAAGCTGGTAAATGGTGTTAGAAAAATCCAAGCATGACTTAAACCAGGTCTGGTAAATGCTTTCATTCTTTCAGATGACAGGCACCAAACATCTCTCATTGTCTGTTTCTGTAAGATTATTGTTACTGGTTTGATGCATAAGTTCTCTTTATTCATAGAATCATAGAATCATTAAGGTTGGAAAAGACCTCTAAGATCATCACGTCCGACCGTTAACCCAACACCACCATGCCCACTAAACCATGCACTCTAGGGCTACAGCTTTGTCCTGAGCCATGGGGGAGGATGCTGCTGTGTCCCATGCATCCTCCTCAGGATGAGACTCAGTAGAGCGAGCCATCTTCTTCGACAGCAGGACTTAGTCCATGCGAAGGGTGCTTTATTACTCTGCTGCATGTCAAATCTGCTAACCTGCTTAAAATTGGGGAAGAATAATCATAACCCTTTACAAAGAGCTTTCTCATAGAAAAAAGCCACACAAGAGAAAGGGCGTCTCAGGTTTTTTCCTGGTCATCGCACTTCCAGCCATCAAAGCATATGGTGAGTGATGAACAGTGACACATTGGAGTTTAGTTACATCTCATGTTATAGGAGGCAGCCTTTAAGGGGTTTTTAATCATAAAACTGGATTAAGAAAGGTTTTTCTCCTTGTGGAAGTTAAATAAACCAGCTTGCAGAATCTTGGGAAGCTGTTTCCAGTGGGGATCCCTAAAGCCCTCTCATGGGTCACCAGATGGGTTTCCACCTCATCAGATCTCATCCCCAGCATGCACAGTGCGAGGTAAAGACAAAGCTGGTGGTGACAATACGTTATGACCACCTCCAGAGCTCTGCTACCAACAGAGGGTTACCTTTTGTTGGGCATGGCAGGAGCAGAACATCTTTCTTGACATCAGAAGTTTTTCTTGGCTCAAGGAGGAATTAATGTGGTGGATTAACTGAGGACATGGAGTGACACAGTCAGCCTGGCAGGCTGTGAGGCTGAGAGCCAGTCTACCTCTGTACCTGTGAGCTATTGCAGCACAGCCCGTTTCTGCACTGGGCAGAAGATGATCTTGTCCAGCATTTTAGTGAATGCATGGATTGAGCCTACTCCAGAGCAGATATGGACCTCTTCAATGGTCCGGCAGTGCTAGTGCACAGGAGTGTAAAGAGAAGAAGCTGACAGAGGCGCGAGTTGGATTTCTGGGCTGCTGGCTCTCAGCAGAGTGCGCTTGGGTAGATCCCATTCGGATGAAAAGCTTCCGTCTCTGTTTTACACTACAGACATCTTCACACCGAGCAGGTCGGTTGGGTGGTTATTCACTGCAATTGTCATTTTCTCTAATATTTCATTTTGTGAGTGTAAGATGATGCTAGAGAATGAAAGACAGTTGAACTCTAAAGATTAAAAATAATAAAAATAGGCAAAAATGTAATTCTGTGTTTTGTGATGGGTTGCTCAGCTTAAGACGATCCTGAAAACACACAAAAGTGTGAGGCCCAGTCTGGCAGTCTATGTGGACCCCTTTGTGAGTCCCTACAGATTCCAGAGTCTGGGTGCTCACATTCATGCCTTGCAGGTTATGTTAAAGAGCAAAGATAAGGCTGCTTTGCTCAAGACCCCAGGAGATGTTGGCTTCCACATCTTGTCTTGCTTTTGAAGTAACAGATGTAACCTATTTGTTGGATGCCTGAAGGGCATTAGGAAAAGGTCAGTGGTTAGAACACAGATGACATACTTTAAAAGTGCACTAAACTAGCACAATTCATTAGATTTAAACTATGAGGAGCAGAATGTTTGGAGTTAAGGGTGGGATTGCTTTTATAACCCCCTTTGAGCTTCGTGGCCCATTTTGTGTGGAGGAATTTGAAATGCAGGTAGTTTTGCGTGCCTTTTTTTGCCTTGTTATAAAATATTCATACTGTAGTTCAAGGGAACCGAAGTCAGGACTTCTGAGTCCGCTTCTGCGACTGTCATGAAGTATGCCCATGCACGGTCTATATTCCTCTTTTTTCCAATACATAGGCTAAGGGCCAAACCCCATTTGTGATCCCTACGTGTCCATCCCACTTGAGTTTTGCCTCCGGCGAGCAGGATAACCTTACGCCGCTGTTGGGTCTCTGAGCATCTGCCACTGATGTGTGTGCAACCTCACCGCTCTCTGGTGGCCAGCTCACGGGTGGGATTACGCAATTTCAAGAAGAGTGTTACTTCCTTCTCTAGGAGATCATGTTGATGCTGAAAATGCTTTTGTGGTCTATCACAGAATTACACATGTGGACAAACGGGTACATCATAGAAATCATCATAAAACATATCTTAACAAACTTATTTTCTAAGCTACTGAAAGCAGTTAGACTGCACTGGAACCTAAACTCTTTCCTTTTTTCATTCATTTTGAATTCTACAAGTTCCAAAAAAATTAGTGTTGAGATGACAAACCCATTCTCCTGGGATCTTTTTTTTTTTAATTAGTATTTAAACAGGGTTGCTTTCAGCCCCCTGCATGTTTTCATGGATCTGTGGGGAGTCCCATCAGGAGATGTGCATCAGAATGAGTGAAAAGGGCTTTACCCTTACTCTTCTTTATTATGCTGAAAACCCTGAAATACTGGAAGTGCAACATTTCCTGTCCTGCTTGCTCCCTTCATTAGGGAGAGACAGGTCAATTGTCTCTTGTGGATGGACAGGAATGTGTGGTACTCCAGGATAGCAATGAGTCAGTCTCTCCAGCTGGGGGATGCTGCCCAGTCCATGGCTCATCGTGCCTCACTTGGTACCGCATCGATGCAAATGCTGCAGAGAAACCAGGTGTCCGGCTGGGTGCTCCTCAGCTGGGAAGTCTTTCCTGTTTGGTCCCTCCTGGGGAAGAGTTGCCATGCTGAAGGTGCTTTTTAGGGTGGTCTAAGGATCTTGGTCTGCACGGGTCTGCATCGCTGCCATCGGGAGCAGAGATGCCTCTGCACCCACCGAGGGCCCTCCTGCCTCGCGGGAACCGTAGCCACGGGAGGCAGGGGATGCCCATGCCCATCTCCAATGCTTAATTTAGCAGTAGCTTTGCACGGCATCAATAAAGCTGCTGCTGTCATTTAGCAGTCACGAAGTGAGACAGACTCGGGAAAGCAGGCTATGGGAGGAGGGTGGGAGCAAGGCATGAGCTGATTTAGAAAATAGGCTCTGCAGCATTTAGGAGCGTGCATGCACGAAGCTGTCTGTCTCTCCTTTGAGCTGAATAATGCACAGTTATTGTAAGTGGCCCTGTTATAATTAGAGGTGTACTGACCTGCGTGACAGCAGCAAGTTGTCAAATGCCACCCACGGGCTAGTGAGCGGGATGAGTAATTTGCACCCCCACCGTCTCTCCCCCTTCGGTGACAGCACTGGCGGCTGGAGCGGG
>NW_009212075.1:9704-26868 GCF_000690835.1 Fulmarus glacialis
AGGAGGACGAGGAGGAAGGGCCCTGCTCTCACCTGGTTACTGTTGCTTGGGAAACCACTCCCTCCACATCCGCTTCTTCAGTACAGTGGTTCTGCCTTCTAAAAAGGCAATATCGTGATGGGGCATCTTTAAAACCAGCACAGGTGCAAGAAAAAGCACGGAAGAGAGGTGGAAATATTCCTGAACGTTTTGTGAGAAGTACCTAAAAATATTTGTGGCTTCAGAGAAACAGAGCTGTAACTGTATGGATGTGTGCTCCAGGCTGTAGTCTGCTGGGTTCTGGAGATGAAATTTTGGCCAGTGACAAAATTCCACTGACCTCCCAGGGCCAGGTTTTGCCAGGGACCAAGAGGAGCGCTGGAAGGGCTTAGCCGGGCTCTGCCCCGCACCTTCCTGCTGCTCCTGTATGGATCTCTCAAGCACATTTTACGAGGGAGATTTTAACCGGTATATTTGTGAGGACAGATGCCTCCAGGGTCTCTAGCTAAGGTGAGGAGAAGTCAGTGCCATGTGCTGAAGGGATGCGAAAAGTCTGGGGACACGGGGGAGTCACTGGCTCCGCTCTGTGTGCAACGTAGTGGGGGTGAGGAGAGCTGCCCTCTTCTGCAGTGCTGGGCGAGGAACACGCGTGCAGCCTGCCGGAGCATCTCCTTCGGCAGCAGGATGGTGGACCTGCATTTCCCCATGAAACTTCCCAGAAGGGCTCTCTCCTGCTGTAGCAGAGCTGGGCAGTCTGTGGGACTCTGCTCATGATTAGAAAAACCTGCTCTACCAGGAGAGAAATTCAAGCATTTCCTTAAAAATTCATTATTTCCTCTTAATAAAAATTTAGAAAGTTTGAATGCCTCTCTCAATGGACTTGGTGAAATGGTCTGTGTGTGATTCATCTGGGCTTCCCTTAGTAGCTGCTCCCAGAGTGATGTGTTTCTTCTTGCTGCCAACAGGAGAGACAGAAATGTTCAAAAGAAGCTTGTCATAAAGGGGTTTAGCATTTGGGATGGTGGGTGGGAGTCTGGCCATCTGCATGCTGCAGTGAAGCTTCGCTGAGCGCCACCACCACTCTCCTGCTCAGGCCCCTGCAGTTGGATCCCATCCTGGAGGGGCCTGGGGTGGGGATGAAGGGGCCGCTCCCCCTGACTCACAGCACTTGGGCTTGGGCTCAGGAGGAGATGGAGAGTCTGTGGGTGTACACAGGACTGAATCTGGCCTGGGTACCACCCTTCAGGAGATGGCCCTGAGCTTGCTGGACTGATGCACCAGCAGCCCTTGTGCTCTGAGGGCAGTAGCTACAGCTTGCTTGTAGGGTTTGGGGGTTTATTTTCCAGCAAACCTGTGATTTTATCCATTCTTTTATCCATATGAGCTTGAGGATGCTCTTGGCTTTCTGTCTCCGGAGAGGAGGCAGTGTCTTTGCTTTCACTGTGCTGTGAGTCTTAAAGAAAAAAATTAGTCAGCCAATTTTTCTTTGCCCTTTACTGGAAGATCCCCCTCTGGTCACCAAGGAATTAGGTGCGACTTTTTTTGATGTTCAGATTTTCAAATGGGGAAAGTGGCTGTTCATTGTGGGAGACTTTGGGTCCTGCAGGTAACCCTTCCAGCTGGCAGCAGCACAACCTTGCCTCGAAAATCGGTCCCTGATCACAAGAACTGGCACTTTTTGATATTCCTAAATGATGACATTAATCATTTGCTATTTTTATTCACTCTGTCAGAAACATTTGGTAATTCCTTTTTGCTTCTTTTCCCTTCTTCAGGCTGCTTTCCAGGCACTTTCAACCCCCTCTTTTCCTTGGCTAAATGCATCTTGTCTGCCCTCCTAAACTCCTTTCTGTGGTTATGGATTAGACTGAGCAGAAGCTAACAACCAGCTTCTTCATCGACTTCTCTTCACTTTGCAAAAAACATTATTGGTTTTTAAATAGTGAAGCTGTTTGTGCTGTACAGAAGAGCCAGGATTGCAGCACCTCTTCCAGTCCATTAGGGACTAGCTGCATCTGGGGCAGCACTGTGCCCCTTTGCTGGAGAAATGGGTGGCCAACATCAGCATCTCCGTTGAGTCACCATCCACTTCTAATGTCACTTTGATCTGACAGAAAGAGAAACATCCCTCTGAGCTAAAGATCCTCCCATCTGAAACTCTAGGACACTTAATTACCATGCAGCAAGTACATTTTATATTGCCATTACCAATAATTTAGCTACAACAATATGGCAGTTTAATTTGCCTTATTTATCTCAATCATTTTGCATGAGAGAGATAAATGCCTCAGCATGATTTCATGTGGACGCTTTGTCTCCTTTAATGTGGTTACAGGTAAAGGCTGCACAATACATCCCTGCATAAAAATTAATCTTGCAGGCAATTGGCCTGAATTAAAACACCCCAACCAGCTAAACAGGAACTTTGCTTAGCCACATCGTGGCTATGAACCGTGCCAGTGCCCTAACATGAATTATTTGGAAAGTATCTTACCTTCAGGCACAGAGGAGGGAAAAAGGAAATATACCCACACGTCCATGGCCACGTAGTCCCGCTGAGCACACACTTTGCTGTTTCTTTCCTTTTTTAGTTTAGAAATGTCAGCACTTTCTGTTCCCATGGGAACCCTGTCTTTTCCATTGGCAATACGTTGCATTTAAAGATGCTGGGACTGGAAGGGCTGTGGTCTTTCTGGAAGTGTGTGCCGACCGTTCCTGGCTCCCGGCTCAGCAGAGAGGGCTGGATGTGGCAGCCCCGGTCCTTGCCCGGGCGTCCTGCTCCTCCAACTGCCCCAGCGGCTCTGGGCTTGCAGGGGCAGCCTCAGCAAAAGGCGTAACTGGGAGAAGGGGTCAGAAGCTCATTGAAAACAATTATGGGCCTGATTGGAAGCTCTCTTCGAAGTTCCCAGTGACCTCATGGGAGAGTACAGGATCTTCCCGGTATGGAGGGAAGCGTGGTGGATATGTAAGCACTGCGGTGAAATGCCTTTCTGATGATGAAAGTCACGTTCTTAGAGTAAAAACCTGATTTTACTATTGTTACAAATCTCCCCAGCTTCCCTGGAACCAAGTTAGGAGGATCCGTTGACTACTGAAGTAATCTGTAACGTGGTAAAATATCGGTAACAGACTTTGTGAGGTTCAGCCAGTCAGTACTTCTAGGGGTTTATATTCTGGAATATGTTGAGTTTATATAATTCACCAAACACACACTGAGGTCACTGGGTTTATGGGCGCCAAGGTGGAGAGGCAAGATAGTTATCTTCATTGCTCAGTTTTAAAATGCTGCTTCTTAAAAAAGATCCTTTCAGAGCAGTAGGACGTGTGAAACAATGCTGCGAACTGCTGACAGGTACCATGGCAATGGGCTCTGCGAAAAGCTGCGCCACTCCGGAGCTGCTGCTCCTGTTGACTGAACTATTTTTCACTCCATATTTATGAGTGAAGGATGCTGACAGCTCTTCCAGATATTGCTAATGTCTCGGGCCAGGGGCGTGCAGCCTGTACCTCTGTTTCTGCTGGGCAGAGGGAATCTGGCCGCAGGTCTGTCTGCGCCCAGCACGCTGGTCGTGGCCGGTGGGAGCCGGGGACACGCGCCGTGCTGGGGCGCCAGCCTGAGAAGTGACACCGAGATCAGGGTCCCACCACTGATGCACTGAGATAGTGCTCGCATCCCGCTGTTTCCAGCTGATGTCGTGCCCCAGCCTGCCCTTGCCTGCCTTCCCGCAAGCTGCCCTTGCTCACAACACGTGCTGGGGAATCTTTACCTTTTTCTGTTTGTCTCACTTGGTCTCTCAGCTACCTTTGTTTTGCACAAGACCTTTCTAATGGTCAAGCTATGCCACCTCACCCCCGGTTCAAAGGTGCTGAGCACCGGGAAGGTGCTACCGGCTGCACCAGGCCCTGCATCGGTACTCTCTAGTGGGGCGTAATTTTGCTAACTGCTTGGCAGGTGCAAAAATACAATTGCAGCTTGTCAGAGCTGCCCACGTATCAGAACTGAGAACAAGAGACCGCCTCAGTCATTGCCCCTGGTGCTGAAGGGAAGAGCTCCGCAAGGCTGCGTGCCCTGGTCCTCGCGGCCATGCCAGCCCCATGCCAGGCTGGCTGTGCTGAGCCCCTGCTGTCACCATCCCACGCCCCGGGCTCCTTCTGACCCTATGGCCATAGGTGTTCGCTCTTGGATCCTGAGGAGTGAGAGCCACAAGTAGTCATGGCTGCAGATGCGATTTCTGCTCTGCCATGCTGTCCCCAGCTGAAGTGCGTCTGATGCTTTGCGTTGTGTAGGGTTTCTTCAGTGGCACAATAATGGATTTATTATGCAAGGGTGTAATACAGTCGTTTCAGCTGACTGATAAAATGCAGCACTGCATAATGCAATCTTCCTGTTCTGCTGGGAGATGCATACGGACATTAAATCCCCAGGAAGGGTCGTTCACCCCCCTGAAGAGATGCTACGGTAGGGAGGGGAACGGGAGGTCTCACATGCACTTTCAGGCAGGAGAAACCAGCCCTGCCCGCGGCGGGGTCTTGCCCTCTCCTGACCGGCCGCTTGCTTCGTACCTGTGCCGCCCTCTCCTTTCTGACAGCCAAAACCTGGGCATAGCCCAGCCAGCACTCACGTGCCCGCTGTCCTCCCGAGACGCCATACCCCACAGCACCGTCATGCTCAGGGGGGTGGGAGCTCCATCCGGATTACGCTGGGTTGTGCTCCCATCCCCACCAGCTGCCCATGGCCATGGCAGCAGCCGGGCCAGCGCCGAGCACATGCAGGCAAAAAGCCTCCTCCCTCCATCACCCCAGCTTCATGGAGCCGGGACGTGGACCACTATGCCCTGCTCTCAGTGCCCCGGGGTGTGGAGGTGACATCCCTCCCTGCTCCCAGTACACATGCTGCAGCACCCACCGTCACCACAGAGCTGGTGCAAAAGCCGAGTTGTGCCAGCCGCGGTGCCCAGCCGGCACCACATCCCTGGCAGGGCTGTGACGCAGCGGAGGCACGTGGTGCTCCCCCTCCCTGGTGCGATGTGGCTGAGCTCTGGGAAGCCAGATTTTTAGGACAGGAAGGTTAATTGCTATTTCCTTTCGAAGCCTTTATCTCATTTTTTAACTTCTCTCTCTTTCATCTTCCCTGTCTGCTTTTTGAAGAACAGCATTTAGAAATCTGGTTTTCAGGGTCCACACCAGTCGCAGGTTCGGGACCAGTGAGAATAAACAGAGGAGACCCATCTCAGGGCTGCGGTGGTCCCACATGCAGGAACCTGCGTTCCAGTAAGACAGATTTTGTAGAAACGGGTTTTAAGGGTGTGGGGGGTCATCGAGCCCAGCTCCCAAAGGTGGCCTGGCCCCACTGTGAACCCCGTGTGCTTCGTCTCTCGTCTCAGCTTCTCTGCTTTGATTCCCAGCCATCAGCACCATCTCTGCCTTTCTGTATTAAATAAAAGAACTTTTTACTGTCAGGTGCTTTCCTTACCATAAAGATATTTATATACCTTAATAAAGTCAACTCTCAGTATTCTTTGTAAGTTAAACAGATGGAGCTCGTAGGGTATTTTTTCCAGCCTCTCAGTGATTTTACGCATTCTCTTCTGTGCTCTCTGCACATCTCTGTTAAGAACTCAAACACCAAGCCTGAATGCAGATTTCCAGTGTTGGTCTAAACACTGGATAATTGAATTTTCCATGGGCAAATTCACTGCCCTTCTCTTCCTGATGTTGGCTTTGCTTGCCAGGGAGCACCCTGGATGCTCCCGGTGCGTTGCTTTGCCCGCCGTGCTCTCCCAGGGCTTTCCAGGAGCAATCTCCGGCATCCTCACCATGCCCCGCCGCCTGGGCACAGCCAGTGGATCTTGCACTCACATGTCCAATTTTATTCTCAGCCGTATTAAAACACTCTCTGTTTGGATGAGCGGAGCGTTTCAGAGTACTGTGTGCCTCAGCTGCTCTTCCTTGTTAGTGACTGTCCTGCCAGGCTGTTAATCATCTGTATGTTTTATCAGCAGTGATCTTGCATTTGCTAACAATATGCTGATTAAAAAAAATTACTACCGGTCCCTGGCGAGCCCCTCCGCAAGCAGTGCTGTGCAGCGACGGTGCTGCACCATGGTCGCGGCACAGACCTGCCAGCTGGCCAGCGCCTCCTCAGCCTGGACCTCGAGATGATGCTCATCTTTACAAACCCCATATTATAGCACATCTGCACAACTTCACTTAATTGTAATCTTATCAAGGAATGAAAACACATATATTTGACAGAATCTACTGTCTATAAACTGTATTGGCAATAATTATATTTTTGTCCCTTAATTCTGTCTCAATTTTTCCATTAGCTTTCCTATTCAAGCCAGTCTGCTTGAATGTCAGTACAGCGTCAGCACTTTGCTTTCTTTTGGATTTTCCCTAGTATTCAAAAGTGTATTCAGAACCAACAGCGTTGGGTCAGCCGACTTTTTTCAGATCCAGATGTTCCTGATTGTGGCTATTTTACATCTTCCCTGGTTGCTAATAGACTGGAAATGCGTGCGTCATTCCTCTGTGGTTCAGGCACTGCCCTCTGCTCCTTGCCAGCTGCAGAAGACAACACTCACTGCCCCGTCTGCTTTCTGTGCACAAAAATCAACTGTCCCGCTGTTTAGGGGGAGCTGTGGTCTGATACGTTGTTATCTGATTGCTCCCGATAAGCACACAGGTCTTCTGGTTGTTTCTGATCCTTCCCATCTGATGGCTTTCTTCCCTTCATCAATTTTGTACATTGTATGACTTCTAATTGATCAGCTCATGTCTGCTTCCCTCTTTCTCATTATTGGTTTTTAATTTCGAACTGCAGACTCAGAACAAGAATACATTTTTACTCAAAAATACTTTGCTTTTGATTGCAGAGTGGCGGTTATTGGCTGCCTGTGAGCTCCTCTCAAAGAGTGTTAGCTTTCAGTCGTATTTTTCTCCCTCTGTTTTCTTCTCAATCTCTTTGTCCTAATTCAACTCATCAGAAGCATATAAAAATATTACTACAGTTGATGAATGTGCTCATTTAAAAAATGTGTTTAGTAGGTCTATTTAATACTATATTAAATACAACTGTGTAAATGTAATGCACTTTCATCATTTTTATAAGGGTTTGGCTTAGTACAGATGATATTCTTATTGCAATTATACATAAACTAACTTCTTCAGAGCATTGGGTAGATCTGTCAATACACCCATATATACGTTCTGGCCTGGACCATCCTCTTCTGCTCATGCTAAATGCAATCGGGTGGTGACTGCTGATCCCTGGGCAGCCATGCAGTTCCCCCGTGCTGCTCAGTTCCTCTTTATTCCTCCCAATGAAGTCCAGACAGGAGCTGCAGCCTTTGGGGTCTGCCTCAGGCCTGAAGAACCCACGTCCCCCAGCACCGAACTGTAGGAGCCAGGATGCGGCCCCTCCTGGCTGGGTTAGGACGAGGCAGTAACAAGGCAGACCAAAGGGGAAGAGGAAAGCTTCTGTGTTGTGAACCTGAAAGGGGAGGCAATGTTGTGATAATAGCCCGGATAAATGGGCTTCTTGCATTTTGGAAAGCAGTTAATAGAGATGCCAATTGCTTTGCTAAATATGCTTCCACTAGGGTATTTTTTCTTACGGGAACTACTTATATTTCCTTTGCACAATACCTACTCTTTCATTTCTTTTCTGCAGCTCGGCACAATCTCTGACTCCCAGAAAGCATTCAGAAATCCGCAGGGACAAGAGAATTTCATATTGACTCTAAATAAAAGGGTAACTTTACACAAAGAAAAAAAAATCCAAACAAAGCAGAAGCAAAAACCCCAGGGTTTCCTAAAGTGGAAAGGAAGGTTTAATTTGTTACCCAGCGCTGCTGCTGTAGCGCCCAGAGAACAGCTCTGCTGCAGCACCACGAGACTGCATGAGCTTTCATCCTCCCCCCGTCCTCTCCTGTGAGTAAAATCCTTTGAAATGCATCTTTTTCCTTATAATTCATTAACCTGTAAAAAAGATCCGTTTTGTGGAGAAAAGGCCATTTACTGAAATAACAAGTGGACATCATCGCTGCATTGATTTTCCAGGGTCTTATCAGTAGAAACAGTATTAAGTAACTCGGACAGACTGGAGGCTGTGGACTAACACACGGGATTTACCTCATTAGGCTCTAACGAAAGCCAGCTCCGTGGACAGTGTGTTTTCAGAAGGGCAGAATGAAGAAAATTGGAATGCTGGCAGGGCTGGCTGGATGCATCACCCATAGCCTCAGCCTGCTCACCCAGCTTGCCCAGCCCGAGGTTCGTTATCCCGGCTTGCTGCACACTCTGAAATGGGCAAATACGTTTGTGTCATCAAAATGCCAGAATGTTTGGAGATCATCTGTAGGGGCAGCAGTGTCTCAGTGCACTCGCTACCTTTCCAGTGGGCCCTGAACAGCTATCACAAATCTCTTCATCTCTTTCCACCTGAAATGTACAGTAAATGCACAAGCCTCAGAAATGCAAGGGATTATCCGCTCCCTGCTGACAGCCTAATGACATGTCTGCAAATGCACGAATTATTTTAGCAGTTCCCGTGCAGCTACTATTGCCAAAAAATCTGTATGTAAAATGGAGATAATAAGCAGTAAATATTCAACGCAGGCTGTTGAGTTTTTAGATGTAGAAGCACCCTGGGAGTCCATTTTCTTCAGACAACAGGGTTCTACTAGAAATATTTTGAAGAAAGTAATTTTAAACATATTTAAATGAAAAATAAAAGCAAGTTAGGAAAAGCAAAGCCCATTGCCTGAAATACTCATCATGCAAATGCATTTTCTTTACGCGGTCCTTTTAGCAAGACGTCTGAGGCTGACTAGCATCCTCCCCTCTCTTCTCTTCGCAAACATTGTTTTAAAGTCTCTCCGATCTGCGCAATGTGTGTTTCAATTACGGAGCTTCACCCATTCCTTCTTCCTTTGGAAAAATACTAATTGAGCATTTGATTCTTCCGCGCCCTGGCGGGATAGCACCGTCCTCTGCAGACAGCCCGTCGGCATCGTGCGGTGGCAGACGCGGCACCTCTCAGCCTGACCAAGGATGGCAGGATGAGACCCGCAGGCTGGGAGCGCGCCAGGGCAGGGAGTTGTCATTCCAAATTTGTCTGCGGAGCCATCACCTCCAGCAGTGTGCGGGGGCTGCAGGAGCAGACGTCCTCTTCCCACCAAGGCCATGAAGATGTTTTACAAATGGGAAGGAGGATTCTCCAGACCTGTTTCATGCAAGAACCACAGAAATACTCCTGCAACCAAAGTGGTATGGCAACATTGACCAGACAGCGCGGTCCTCCCGACTGTCTCCTGCTCTACCTACCGCAGGCTCTGCAGCTGTCCTGCCCTGCCCGCAGGGTAGCTCCCTGTGCTGAGAAGCTCGGGGGGTGTTTCACCCATATGAGAGCTGAGGCGATGGCCCCTCCGCCTGCCACTGGAAGAATCAGGCAGAGTTCAAAGCAGAAATGCCACGAGTAGTTTAGATTAAATCCAAATTAAATCCAACGCTTGTCAAACCTTGTGCTATTACGAGGAGCGGCTGGAGCAGAGTGCTCGGCTATCTGCTATTAATAGGGTCAGGCTGCTGCTGAGCAGACTCGCTCTACCTCGGGGCAGCGCACCTCCCTGCCTTCCTCCGGGAAAGAGATATTTTAGGAGGTTTCCCAAGGCTTGTATCCTGCCATTACCTTGCAGAGGCTGGGGAGCAAGCTTGAATTAACACCGGAGGATGAGCCGTGTTTTTTTCTGTGGGAAATACGCCAGCTTGGCTGCACTCTGTGCACAGCTCGGAGCCTGGGTCAGCTCAAAACGTGGCTGGCAGCCCACAGACAGATGGAGCCCGCAGCGGCAGCAGTGGCTGCTCTTCTGCGGTTTGGAAAAACATGGAGTTCAGGCAATTGTGGGTTTTTTCCGCAAGGGCTCATCAGGTGTCTCGCTATGGGGTGGCCTGGCTGGTTAAGGTGAGAAGAGTCATATCTGATACCTGCCCGTCCAAACCTTGCCGCATCTCCCGGTGCCGTCCTGGCTGGCTGACATCCCACCCATCACATCACGCGCAGCAGGACCCAGAACCACATGCTCGGCTTCTCCTGCTCATCTTCGCTCCAGACCCAGACCTAGGGCTCCCAAAACCAGCGCAGGACAGTCCCCAGCGTGCCTGCCCTTGGCAGCTGCTCTAAGTTATTACCATCTTCCCCTGCAATGAAATGCCACCCAGATTCCTGCAGTGCCTGGGTCCTCCCATACTCGGTACCCTCCCACTCATTTTGGTCTGTGTGAACGCTGGCTCTAGCATTGTGAGGGCTTTTCTGCTGCCTCTCAGTGCCTGCTAATGCCTGGAGAGCCTGGTCCCGGTCCTAGGGACGCAGCAGGATAGGAGCCCCACACAGACGAGGGTTCCCACAGGCACTTAAAGGATGGGGCTTCAGCAGAGCTGAACAGAGTTATGGTGCCCAAATCTTGTTGGATTATGTGCCCAAGTGCACCAAGCGTTCTTGAAAAGTTAATTATTTCCTTACACTTAAATTCTTGTGCGCGCATCAGGGACAGCATTAGCAAATCCAAGACCTCATGCCTGAAAATCAGGAGCTAGGGGTGCAAAGCCTGAGATGGAGAGAAAAAAACCCCAGGGCTGCTTTTCCTGCTGTCTTATTTCTGACCCCCGCTGAGCACCCTCTGGTCCATATGCCTCACATTTTCAAGCCTTCTTTTGCAATCAGGAGGGATAGATTTTTTTTTTTTGACAGAGACTGTGATTACTTCTTAGTCATGGAGAGCAAGAAGGGGGACTTTCAGAAAAATACCACTAAATATCACAAGAATCATAAAAGAAATCACAGGCGCTGGCCATGATGCACAGTGGTGGGTCACGGCAAAATTTCACTGGGTGTGTTGGTGGGGACACGTGACCCCAGTAACACGTTTGTACAGACCCCCCAGTTCACAGTACAGAGTTCCCAGACACAGAGACAGAGATACCCTTCTCTCTGCCTGTTACAACATTTACAGAAACCGTCTGTAAATAGAATTAGAGGAATATTTTAAATGGGTTTCTGGGCTGGATTCAGAACTATTCCCTATTTGTATTCCCTAAATATAAACCAGAGCGTATCTTGCTAGCAAAAAACTGCCAAGAGCGTTTTTCAGTGTTACTTCTGTGAGTACCCAAGGAGACTGAAAGTTGTATTTGCACTTTTAAGGATTGGTGATGTAAATGTCTGCCAAACCAGTGACTCAGAAAGAGGATAAAATCCTGCGTGCCCCATCTAGCCAGTCACAAGCACAGTGCCTCCAATCTGGAGTCTCTGCTGCGAGCGCACAGAGCAAGGCTGTTTCTGACATACTTATGACTAGCTCTGCAAGCAGGGAAAAAAGTCAAAGCAATTGTTTGCTGTGAATTGCCGACTTGAATAGTCACACTTCGTGCTCTCTCCTTCACAAGTGCCTTCCTCTACAAGGGGAGATGAGGAGCTCAGCCATAAATTGCTCCCTAAGGAAAATGAAGAAATCCAGAGGTGAAGAGCCTAAAAAGGATCTTTAGGACCAAAAAAATGTTGGCGACTTTGAGGCCACAGGGAACCTCCTAAAAGGTACAGGCTCTGCCTCATGAAGGGAAGAAACTGTTTTCCCAGAAGACCCAAGCCCCGCTGGATGCAACCAGAAGTGAAGGTGGGGAGACACGTCTGACACTACCCATGGCTCAAGGCATTGCAGGAGAGCTTGGGGGGGGGTGTCCCGTGGCGAGATGCTGGCCCACAGCAACACTGATGGAGGAGAATGAACAAGATGCTCTGGAGCAACCAGAGCGGTACAGACTGCATCTGCTGCAAGAGGACTCCATCCCTGGCAGGCATCCTCCAGCCGGGAGAAACGCCCCTGGAAAGAATTCTGCCTTGCCCTGTTGTTTGCTGGGGAGTGTGGCAGCAAACAACCTCTGGAGAGATGCTCCTTCGCTGGGTGACAGATTGTGCCGAAGAAGCAGCATGTTATAGGGTGTGACATCAGATGGAGACTTGTAAGCATTGCTAGCGTGGAAGTTACGTTGCTGTAAACGGGGTTGTCTATGGAAGCTCGTTGCCGTTCCTGCCGAGAGAGGCTGTTTGGTAACAAATCATGCTGCTGAGAATGGAGACTGAGCAAGGTTTTTCCTGGACCGTACCCGAGACGGTGGTCCCTGAGCACAGGACCATCCCTCCTCTTCTTTCTTCATCATCATTGCCACAGGTGACCTGCAGTGACGACCTGCACCACCGTACGTGGGGCTGCAGAGAGGAGGCCCGAGCTTCGCCGCTGCTCCTCCCAGGCTCTTCCTGGCACTTTCCCCACCCCGAGAGCTGCTCCTGCATCCCTGCAGCTCAGGGAGTGAAAAGGTCTATGTGGCCAACTACTGTGACCTGCCTAGTAGCACAGGCTCTGTAATTACTCCCTGAAATACCTGCCTTGAGCCAAAAATTGTGTGCTAGAACTGAAGGAGACCTCTGTCTGATGAGCCTGTCCCTGTATGTCAGCAATAATTAATGTGCATCACCCTGCAGGTTCCCACCCCCTTCTAACAGGCTGAAATTTTATCCTCTGGTTATAATTGCAAATTATGGTTAAAATTTTAAATGCCTGGGAGTTGGGAAGCTGGATGCCACAGCCTGTTCTTCCGTGGGTACATGTGGGGTGGTTGCTGGGACGGTTCCAGCCCCTTCTTTCACTCCTGGCCCTCTTACAGTTGACTTCCATCCTCACCGCCCTTTTCTTCTCCCTCATCCCCTTTTCTTCCCTTTCTCTCTCATTTTGAGTCTCCTCCTTTCTTCACCTTTCTTTGCCTCCTTCTTTTCTCTTCAGCTCAGCATGAAACACCCTCCAGGAGCGTGGTGGGAAGTTATCATCCCTCGTGGCACATGAAGCCACCTCTGAGCACAGCAGCCCCTTGCCATCAGATAGTGCTGCTAGAAATAATACCAGGATATATAGAAATAATAAAGGGACCGAAGAGACACATACAAATATGTATGGGGCACGTCATCCTCCTTCCCCCTGTGCTGGGAGAAATCATGGGAGAAATAAGACTCGGGGGATTTCTTGGTGGTACAGTATGTCTCTTCCCCAGCTGGTCCCACCACCACCGCTGCATGAGATGCGTCTGAGGGACATCATCTAAGCCGTAATAACTAGAACTCATTGACCTAATTTTGCTGGAGGAGGTAACAGTTGCTGGTCCAAATGTTTCCCATGGCCATTAGTGCTCAGCTGAGGATGAAGGATGCACAAACACTAGCTAAAGGGCTTCCACACTCCACAAAGATTAACTGATGGCGGAACACTACCTTGTCTGCATCCTCTGGAAAAATCTCCTGTCTGTAGCCAGCATGCATTTCTAAAATACTGGCCTAAAGCCAGTGATGGGTCCCTCGTCGGTTACCATAGTGTTTATAATTACTCATTATGTAGAGAAATATTGTAGAAGAATATACAAGCATTTATTCCAGATTCAGACCAGCTAAATGTGAGGGAACTCAGACACGCAGTGGGCTGGTTGCAATAGCTAGGTGAGCCTCTTTCGAGAAGAGGTCAAATCTTCTTTTCCAAAACTTTTCATCAACAAAAAGTAATTAAGGGATAACAGAGAATTTGGTCTTCAGTTTCTATCTCTTCTCAATGTATAGAAAACTGAGAGCAAGTGTGAACTGGTGAATCGATGCCTGCTTCACGCTGCAGATAGCCTGGGAGAGCAGACCAGGGACTGGGAATTCAGCTGATTTGGAAGTATAATGATAACGCTGACAGTATTGTTGACCATTTAAATTACGGGCAAACCCCGTAAGCTGGGCCACATTTTGACATCTCATCTGGATGGTGCTGGGCTCGTATTGGAGCTCAGATGATAAGAACTATTGTTTTTCTATAATTTCAGATTCAGGTACGTGCTGAAAAGCAAAGCAAAGCTGACAGCCTTGTTTCCCAACTCCGCATGAAGAAAATGCGGAAAGTATCTAAACAGAACAGGCTGCAGTTAAACAAGAAACGCCATTTAAAGCAGAGGTCCATGTTTTGGTCATCTTGTGCAGAAGCAGCAGTTATTACTTACAAACATTAGCATAATTTAAAGATGAACAGTTATCCTTTAACGCTGTGCCAAGTCAGAGTGCAGCTGCTGGTTAAATAGAGGTCTCCAGTCGAATCCCTGGAGCCAGGCACTCGGGCATCCTCCAGCAGGCAGGTTTTGTTCTCCACGCCTCGTGTACAACTGCGTCCGCTCCCAAAGCTACAGCTAGTTGTGGATGAGAAATTGTAATGGGTGATAAATATATGGATTATGGATGATATATAAATAATGCATGACATTTTCTATTGAAATACCTGAGACAGGTAAAGAGCAATGCATTACTTTTGAATTTAGGGCAGTTATTGCATCTTTGCTTCTGTTGATGTTAACTATTCAGACAGCTGAGTACTTTCCAAACATCACCTGAACACACCAGGCTGGATTGGCGTTAACTTTGTCAATGCACCATGTATTATTGCACCAAATAAATGCAAAGTAATACACATAATTAGCTGTTCATACTTTGAAATGTATCGGAGGTACTTAGGCCTGACCATGCCTGTTAAACAGGCATGTTCGACCCAGAGCCTGAGACAGCCTAGCAAACCTGGGAGCCGCAGCAGGGCTGATGAGCCGGGCGTGATGGGACGGGGCTGCTGCTGAGACCGGCCGTGCTGTGGTCCTCAGCGCGAAACTGCCAGAGCCCAGTTTCTGCCCCGCAGGGTCCTGACTGCACCTCGGCACGTTTCTCACGCAGACACTTTTCCTGCGGCGTGCTGGATGCTTTGCAATGTTTTTAATGCAAGTGCCATCCTCAGGATGGGGTTCACGCTGCCCTTGTGGGGAGCATTCTGCTCCTCTCTGAGCAGCAGAGACAACCTGTTCTGTTCTCCCAGGGTTTTAAGACGCAATCTCTTAGTGAAATTTAACCTACTGGAAAACAAATGCATCTGAGAATTCACTTTAAATATGAATTTGGAAAGCTGCATTTTGGATTTTTAGCTCAAAACTGCAAGTAACAGAGACGCAAAATATGGAGAATTTGTAGGATTTATTGTATTAATTATTAAAAAGAAAAAAAAAAAGACGTTACTCATCAAAACCGCATTCTTGTCAGTCAAAGCTGGGGAACAGAGAGTATTTTTATAAAGGCATCGCCCAGCCTTTGATACACTCGGTGGAAACCTTTTCAGGTAGTTTGAGAGAGAAGTGTAGAGCTGCCCTCAGATGTCTGGCTCCAGCAACGTTCCCTGTTCCGAGCATGAGTCTGAGGCAGCGGAGGGGGATGAACTCAGTCAAGGGGCTCCTGCATTGCCTCAGAGAGGGTCTTCATAAAAATTGCAGTTTCTCTGTCGAAAACTGGAACCTCAGCAAAACTGTTCACTTGGTTGAGGAACAAAGTTAATAGCCGAGCCGTGGCATGGGTGAGAGGCTCTCTGACAAAGCTGTGGCTGCTGTGGCATGAATGCTCTCTTCATTAAGCCGCTCAGCTGGCTCAGAAGCTTCTGTTCTTGATGAAAGCAGCACCTGCTAATGTTGAGGATCCCATTCTTCATTAACAGTTCAGCTGGTTCAGAAAGGGAGCTCTGAGGCAGATGAACAATTTATGCAGAGTGGGATACATGACAAAGTAGCAGCTACTTTAGTGAATACAAGCATCTTTGTAAAAGTGCCCAGATGGTTCAGGAGCGAGTCCCATTCTTTGTGAAAATTGCCGTTGTTGTTGTTCTGGGCTCTGCATCACGCCTCCTAACAACGCGCCGGGCACAACCCATCTTCCTGGGGAGCTGCAGAATTCGGTCTCCCGACAGACATCCCACACAGGCCAAGTCTCTGGGTTTGCCATCATTTTTTCCAGCAGAGTAACATCGTCTTCAAGACGTTGCCCACTGTCCGTCTCTTACTGCTGCAGCACCACTGCCTGCAACATCTCCTTCCCACTCTGTCATTGACATTAATTGGACATTTAGATTAATTGCCTATTGGATACTAAGATAACCGAGCCTGGTGCTCCTCTGTGGTCCCTCCATGAGCACAGCCATCACAGGGGTGCGCCCAGCCTGGCGGGCAGACCCAGTGCCGCCAGCCTGGCTGGGGATGGGGAGGAGGCTGGGACAGACTCATCTCTTGTTACTCGTTATGGGGACAACCCCTGAACTGTGTGGCCCCAAAGAAAAGCGCCGGGGTCGCAGCCCCACACGCCAGAGTGTGGGCTTCCCACAGCGAGCACAGTGTGTCAGGGATACGCGAGCCCGGAGAGCCGCTGGTGCCTTGGAGCAGTTCTCCTTTCTAGTGGAGCTGGGAAGAGCTCGGCTGGGTGGCGCGGCGCAGGAGGGGATGCTGCCCTGCAGCTGGGAGAGGTCTGGAAGGGCTGGTGGGAAGGGAGCTTGCGCTGCCTGGGGAAAGGTGAGGAATGTGGTTTTGTAAACCATCTTTCTGGGTGGGAAAGCAGGGAATGAGCAAAGTTGGAGCAGAGATAATATGGGGAGCAGTTAGCAGCACAGTTGGAGTCTAAGGCTGGAGCTCATGAAGGGAGGATGGGAGCTGCACTGCAGCCTGTGAATACAGCTGGTGGGGATGAACACGGGTCTCCAGGCAAAGATGAGCTGAGTCAGGAAGGCGCAGCGGGGACAGGGCCCTTGGTGCAGTGGGATAGACCGGAGGCAGCTTAACACGGACCCTCACAGTGGCCTGTTTGGTTCAGGCATTTGTCAGTGTGTGCAGAACCGGGGTGGTGGTGGGAGCAATGCTGAACTCCTCCGTGGGGGCTTTCCTCTGTGCAGGGTTGGCCGTGGACAGAGTGACACCCAGATGGGGAATGGCCAGGGCTGGAGGCAGAGATCTGCAGCGTTGCTGGCTGGGCTCCCATCCCTGGTCACTGCTGACACTGCCACCAGGTATTTCACTTCTCCAGAGTAGCACCAACTGCAGCACCAACTGCATCTGAGCAAGCACTGATCACTTTTAGAGTCCATTTTGTCTAATAACCAGAGATTTAAAAGTTTCCTTCCATAGCGAATGAACATGAAGAGAGAAGCTCATGCCCTGGGGACTGCCTCAGCATTTGGGCTGGCATACCGCTCTGCTCCAAGGGCCATGATAGCTGACCCCTCGATCAGAATACCAACTTACTAACCCGAATCTG